>NC_092868.1:7045170-7256793 GCF_032062135.1 Pyxicephalus adspersus
TACATTTGCATAACCTGGGAATTTAAAGATATCATTAGATATACCTTTATGCATATTTTAATTTTATTAATCCTTTATCCAAATTTTAAGTGAATTGGTGTGGGTGTTTTTTTATGTATATTGATGGCTATAAGATACTGATTTACCTAATTTATAATTCAGTAGCAATAAAAGCAAGTAAAGAAATGTATAAGTACAGTACAATTACAGGTCTCTTCATTTTTTTTTTCCACCCAACTATAACCCCAAATGTACACATTTTACACACTGGATTAAAACGCTTTAAATTACCTTTTATTTATATATTTTCTAATTGAATCCAATGTAAATAAACAATTGATATTTAGCTCTATAATCACCTATGTAAGAAGATCATGGAAATTATAGAAATAATTGTCTGTGCTTATGTATGTATTGGTCAAACTGTGGGGTTACTTACTTGGTTTTGCTGTTGATCTTTGTTCCAAAATCTTGGACCTTTTAATGAGCTTTGCCGATGGTGATGAGACATATATACACATGCTGGGCTGCTGCAACACGTAAAAGTTTTTCCTGAGGAATGAAGGAAGTTTACATAACTTCCTCTTTTAAATTTTTTTTTTTTAATATTTAGTAAACTAGTATTTAGTTTTATATATAAAATGTGAATCAGGCGTTTGTCAAACATTTATTGATCTTCCACTTCCATTTGTTTTCAATGGCAGAGATTTGAAGAATGTTTGGTGAATGTCAGATTCACTACTTGATAAATAGGTATTTATGTGAATACAGTGTATTCTAATCAAGGAGAGAAGGGAATGACAACAGCACTGGTTTGATTGAAAGGCACAGGTAAATGTTTTCACCATCAACAGTCCAAGGAATTAATACTGAAGCTGGATAGAACCAAGAAAGACAGTTCCATCCTTTGGAGAGAAAAGCAGATGAGAACTTTGTCTTGGGGGACCACTGCAATTTTTGTGAGAGATAATCGTTGTTTCTATGGGTGGATGCTGAGGCAATGTTTGAAACTGATTTTGTAGGAAAAATCATATTTTCACAAGTGAATACATTTTTGCCAAAAATATGGCTAATTTTCTATATAGATTTCTGATTTTTTAAGTTATTTGCAGAGCCCTGAACATTGTATTTTTTACCAAAACCAGTGGGGAGGAAGGGGAGGTGAACATATCCCTCATGAAAAATGTAAAGCAAGCAGTTCTTAGGTTCATTTTTATGTTCATTTTACAATTCCCAGATTTCACTGGCAATTCACTCACAGTTGGCTGGTGGATTCAAATTACCATACAAGGGGAATTACCTTCCTAAATTAATATGTGTAACCAACCTCTAAAAAGTCACACAAATAAAAGATAAATCTACACATGGTTAAAACAAGGTTTTTTTTTTTTGGGTTGTCAGCAAAAGAAAAACAGAAAATGATGTATATAATATCAACTTTATTGAAAAAGCTGATGCTAACATAAAAGCAACTATTGAATAGTATTAGTTTAGTGCATCAATAAGTCAAATAAAAGTCCATGGTAAAGAACGTAATGAGTTGTTTTTTTTTTTTGAGGTTGGTCCTATTATACCAACGTGTTTCGCAGCAATGCTTCTTCAGGGGATGTAGGAAACTAAGTATCACAAGTCAGGTCAGATATGAGTTAGGTTAGGATAAGGTTCCAAATGAGTTTACCCAGAAGAGGGTTTTTCTCATTTGCAATCTCAGGTCACAAGATTAAAAGGATTCATTGAATACCCAGCTGGTATATGGGGGAATACTGATTTATACAGTTGCTGAAGTTCCAGGCTTTATTACTTTTTAACGTCTAAAAAATCCATTTTCCGGGGTTTTGTAATTAACTTGAACTGTTGAGATCATATACACATGTAATATGTACTTATTACTCATATTTTCTGAAAGTAACTTTCTCGGTTTCATTCATTACTAGTTACATGTATTACACTTGCATGTTACTTTGCTTTCATGAATGTAACATTAAAATGTATATCTGATGCTAGGTCCATTCTACAGTGTGACTGCAGAATTATATGGGAGGGATCGTATTGATGGATATAGCGGGATGCTTCTTTGGTTGAATGGGGAGGGTTAGCACCTATGATTGTTGATTCTGGGTGATTTTGAATGACCCCCCCATTTACTGTTTCAGTAACATATGTGTAAAATAAATGTAAGCCAGAGGAGGGAATTGAGGGTCATTCTCTTTGACAACGGGTGTGACAACGGGTAACAACTTCTGTTTTTTGTCTTTTGTAGAAGATTTTTTTTTCACTTCCCCTCCTGATTACTTAAGTCACCAAAACAGGAAATACAATGTATTAGAAAGTAATAGAAACGTTTTTAAATCTTTTTTTTTCCATTTGAAGCTGTAAAGAGTTTTGTAATATTTTGATGTGTAATGATAAGGCTCATCTCTTCATTTCCCCCCACCACATTTTTATTAATCAAAATGCTTTTAAATAACTTATTAACACCATTTTAACTCACTGAAGTCTTACGTGACCTTTTCCAATGCCCTTTCTGATGCCAAAGAGTGAATACCTGTGATCCACCACCACAGTCCGCGTCATCTTGTCACCCATGGAGTCTTTAACACTCTTTGGGAGCCCTGGTAAATAACAAAACGGAAAGTGTCCATGTCACCAAGAGTGTGCACTCAAAAGACCCAGAACTCAAAAGACCCATTAATTCCAGAAGACAGAAAAATTGTAACCTGGTACATGAGACAATAGAATTAGGTAAGTATCAGGATCGATACAGAAGTTATTAGTTGAACATGGAGTAATGGTCTTGGAAGGTCCCTTACAAGTTGCCCTCTGATTCCCACAATGCGGATGATCTACCAAAGAAATTTGGGTTGTTCACTCATCAAGGTGAATTATAACTTTACAAGGAATGTTGAGCTTAACATAGTGAATGTGATGAGTATTCCGTTTGCAAAGAATACCCAGTTATGTACTCAGTTATGGACATTGAAAAAAAAACAGAGTTTTGCCTTGAATGTGATTGGATGGTGCATCCATTGCAAGGAGATAATTCACTTTGCTGTGTGAAATCAACCCTAATCAATACAAAAGTAGTTTATCGTGCACTTACACAAACACAGCTCCACATAGTAGGCAGAATTGAGAATGACATGTGCTGATAAATCAATGTTTTTGACCAGTGATATTTGTGTATTTGAATGCAAAATAAGGTAAACTTCTGCTGCTCCGGGATTGAGAAATCCCACGCGGCTCCTGGCAGTTGGCACCTTACTAGCTATTTAATCACTGCAACCCTAGTTCTTAAAGAGTAAATAAACACTGAAAACAGATTATTTTAATCAGGTAACTATTAAATATTATTTTTGCAATCATGGGAATGATCAGATCAACATATGAGGCAGACACGCACACTCAGCAATGGGTTGGATGAGGTTTCAGAAGCTGCCCGTCTGCCTTCTAACCCAACAAAAGCAGTGAACTATCTGCAATGATGAGGTTTGCTAAAAATCCATGCAACGTGCATTGTGCCTATGAGCCGTTTGTTATTTAAATTTACTAGATTACAAGAATTCATACCTGTTACTCAAAGTGGGCCTGATCTTTCTCCCCGACATCACACACCATTCACAATATTGTGGACAATATGTGCTTGATGGTGATGTGTTATACAAAAATTTCAGAATGTCCCTAAAGAACACACAACAGCTGAGCAGGAGCAGACTGGCCTTCTCCCTTATAGTAGACAATAGTATCTCCTGGAGAACCTCTACACTCACCTACATTGATACAGAACGGGGTCAATTGATGCAAAAAATGTGCGTCCTTGGACCCTGCCAGTGCTTTTTGGGCCAATGGTGGCCTAAGCCCATCCATTGCTACCGTTCTTGATCAGTTTCCTCAATGGTAGCTGCTACAAAATAAACTTTTTAATAATTTCTTTATCAGGCCCTGTTGGGCGTTGTGTTCTTCCTACAGCAGCAAGTCACATTTACCTTCTATGATAGTCCAGATGAGAAGGGGTATAATCGAAATATTTCATCATGGTCGGTATGGCTCAGGTGCTTAAGGATGGACACAGCAAAAAGGGGAAAGCCAAGTTCCAGGATGATTTCCATTATGGCTCTGAGGGTTCTCTGAAATACAGTTTACTGAAAAGGCATGCAGCTGATTCCTATATACAGTTTCCAGGTAAAGAGAATATCCTATCCATTGTAATTAATGAACGAGCTCCACCTTTTGGCCATACTGATTAAAAGATATAAAAATACATTTTGATATCCTTTCCAAATACCAGACCAGAGTTTGCCAATGGCATGATATTTTAAAGTGTAAACCCAGTGCAAAACCTTTCTTTTGTTTTAAATTTAGAGATAAAATGTTACCTCCATTATAGAAGAAAGGAGACTTTCACAAAAGTTTTGTGGAGCCAACATATTTCTGTCCACTTCTTAAACTCCATATTATTTAAAGGATAATCAGATTTTATACAATTGGCAATCAGAAGGTCCATTACCTTGAATAGAGTAATGGAAGGCCTTGTTTTGGCAGTAGTAAATGTGGTTTATTTAGATCCATTGTGGCCATGTGCTCAGATATCACCGGACAATCAAGCCATGTCACAAATCAAAGCACATTTATGGCAATCTGATTTATTTCTTTTATAATTAGACCACATAGTTTTTAATAAATGTTATGTAACATTTATATTCAACATGCTAGCTTTATGGTAACATTTTACATTGACACTGAACAGTTTATTGTACAAAGTTAGCTTTTGCTACTATGGCTATAGTGGCATTTGGTTTATTGATTTGTTGGGACTATGAGATTTATTCATTTTTTAGAGCAATGATGTGATCTCAAATGACTCCAGATATCAAATCTCTCGATTGCTGCAGACTGCATGAACAGTAACGCACCTCACTTAGAACAAGGTGTAAATTATAGGTGTTCTTACTGTAAAACTTGCTGATGTTTTCTATCCCTTCTTTAGATTTGAGTCCCAGAGGGCTGATACATTTTGAGACTTCAGCGACGGAGTCATTTGTTTACGAACCGTGTTCTGTGCAAGGTGGAGAGCTGGCATCTCAGCACAATGAAGGGGATCTTTCCTGCCCTGTGCACCCTCACATCCCTAATATCAGTAGGTGAGTGAAATCTATTACCACCTTCTACTCCTGAAGCAAATTTAAACTCCAAAACAATAATGTATTATATTGCAATTTACCAGTTTCTATAGGCATTAGTGTACTGTGTGGATGAACTCATTTCTAGGTGGAAAAAAATCAATCATCAATCAAACACAATCATTCTTAATAGCACTCTAAATGCACACTGCCAATGCACTGTAGCAGCGCCTTCTATTGCCATGTGTTGTTGTGTGCTACATATTTAAAAGTACAGCATTGATGATTTTTGGTGCAATGTGCCACAATGGGAAACCTATTAAAATGAGCAGGCTGCATAATATGGTCATTATAGTAGAGATATGCGCTAAATATTGGGGCTGCAGTTATTTTTTAATGGCTTATCCTTCATTTAGTAGTCCTACCAGTAACATACATCCGGTCATAAAGTGACAACCCTCCATGTCTTGTGGTGAAAGGCTGAGCAGTTAGCTTCTTTGAGGTGTATAGCAAACTGCTGTTACGTGTCCAGGAGTGGCAAACCAAACTGCAGGCTATGGTATCTGCATGTGTTGGCCTTGTAGTTGTGGTGTGGTTCTGACTCCAGAGGTCAGAAGTGACGTATTGCTTTCAGGAACCACATTACAATCCAATGGAAACGCAAACATGCACAAAGTGGTTCCCAACTGCTTCTTTACTCACCAATCATCTTGAATTTATGAAAGAACAATGTAGTCAACTTGGGCTGATCTTGTGATTTGAACCACAAACCCATGGATGTCAAACCGGTATTGTAAAAATGTGTATTTTTGTGATTGGAAGGTTCTGTGATTGGTGATTGGATGATTCTTTAAATCAGCCTTTCTTGTTCTGTTTAATATTGGGATCCCGTGAAATAACTTTCAGGTCTTAGGAAACACCTGCTATAACTACTATATCCACAGCTCACAGTATATTAGTGTGGTAGTTAGTGAGAAAAATGCCTCTTACATTGCTGGTCATTTGGAAGAATGTCACCCTTACAGTCACCTAAAGTGACCCGAGAGGCACAAACTGCTCATTACTCAAGGAAGCCCTAGCAACCTCTGGAGGAGCCCTGGTTGAGAAACACTGCATTAACTGATGAAAATTGGGAATTTCGGTGATTGTTTGCACTCTGAATACCACTTACCTTTACGTTTGGAAGCCCTCAAATCCTTCTCTAATCCAAGTCCAGTAGGTCCCGTGCCGTCCCGGCTTTCCTCTACTTTCCAGTGTGGGTGGGATTGTGGGTGAGGTGTTTTTTCTTCTTCTTCTGGCTCTTGCTCTTGTCACCCAATCTGGCACTGCACAGGTACGACACGGGGTGATGTGTCTTCCTGAAAATGTTACAAAAAAAGTTTTAATCTCACTGTACATGGGTGAGATCAGCTATGTTCCAGGAGGCCCCTATAACGCATTCCTGATCTCAAACATGAAGGATCAGCCCATAGCCTCCTGGGATATTTGACAAATTTATCCCAATGTTTCCCATTCAAGCTCCCTAAAAAGTTATAAAAAAACAAAAAAGATACACTTTTATATCATGTTAAAAATGTGGTGCTGGATCTCCTTTAGTAAACAGGTAATGGGCCCTTTGTTTCTTTTTAATATAAATCTTTATAATTCATATTACTAGTGAACATGGTTACTTATTTTTCTTTTATTTCAGCCTCATCCCTCAAGTGCACAGTCTGCAGTGTCATGACAAAGACTAGACATGAAACGCCCCTGATGGCAGTTGCTACTTCAACAAAGCCTGAATGTGAGGGAGCTACATTGGAATGTCATGAAAAAGACGAGGTCTGTGCATCTATTTATGTATCAAGCACAAAATGTGAGTTCTACCAAAGAAGACACAACTGTAATTCTGGATTCAGTTATATCCTTTGTAATGTTCCATTCCTATTTAACAAATGTGCCATGTGATTATTTGAACTCCAAAAATAAAATTAATTAAATATGTTGTATGCTGGAAGTGGTGCAGGTTTTGGGGAGAGCAGTGACTGAAATACCTAGTCCAGTGTTCTGGAACCACCAATGAAAGGAAGGAAATATATGGACATTATCTGTAAGCTTTGTCAGGGGCATATATAGAAATTACCATGCTCCATAAAAAAATGTTGAATGCCTATCCTGACATCTTGCATTAGTTGGTCACTGTCATGAGTGTGGCAAGCCATAGCCGTGTAGATGCACCTTACAAACTTGCCCTTCCCCTTAATTCCAATCTCCCACCCCCACCCCCTTAAAATCCCCCCACATCAAAATCCCCCCACCAATGAATTACCACTCCAAGCATTGCCTAAATAGCCCGTAGGCCTTTTAATAACAGAAATATAACCAGAATTAACTTAATATCAAACAAAATATAAAGAACAATATAAACAGTAAAACAGTGTAAATAAACACACATACATAGAATAACCAATATATCATAATAACACCATAATTAAAGAATAAGTACCAGATAAACAATAACAAATCCTAACCATATTGCTGTCCCAACTTTCTTACTGGTTGCAGGTCCTCGAAGGCCACCACCTTACACCTTTTTTTGGGTCTGCACCTTAAAGACAGTTGCTCCCAGCCACCCATACTCCCAGCTCGGGAATGAATATATCCTTATCATGTGCAGACTCTCCCCACAACACTTTACCAGACCATTAACCCAAACCAGGGATTCCATACCAAGGATGGAACCCTAACCAAAATATTGCCACCAGCACACTCCCCCCGAGGACCTCAACTGCCCGCCCTACTACCCAAACCAGCAATCAAAAACCCAAATTGCCAACCACATAAGCCCTAAAGGGAGGGAGGGTGGGAAAAACTTTTCCTGAACGCTGTCTCGCTTTGAACGGGGGGGGGGTCCCTCCTCCTCCTGTTCATTTTAAACTACTCTTGCCCCTCCTTAAACCTCTTTCCCTTCCTTCCCCTCTCCTTTTCCTCTAGCTTGCTCTTGTCCAAAACTTTTAACCCTATACTGAATGCCCAGTCATGACGGCCTTCCCCTATGCTCCTTCCTCGCTTGTTACAGGCCTCACTCAATGGCAAATCCCCTCCATTAAAGGGTGATTCCGTAACACAGAGTAACCCACCCAAATACGGAACAGTATTCCAACACCGGACCTTCATCCCCATCATCAACTAGTTTTGACCTTGGCAAAAGAGAAGTAGAATATGAGACATCTGTTATAAGATATATGTTACAGTGCCACTCTTTGACGGCTTTAAAAATTGCCCATATGGGCATTTTTGGCGCAATCCTTTCTATTTGATTAATTGGAGACCCCTAACTCCTCTCTATAGCTCGATTCCAGGGACAGGTACTGGTGTGTGCTGTTAATTATAATAATGGCTTCTTCTGCTTCCAATCCCCTTAACATTTTACAAAGTCTTCAGACCCTAATGTGATCCTTTTTAGATCATTCATTAAGGAGTGTGGACCTGGAGGTTGGGTCCAGGATGTTTTGAATTCCCTGAATGGGGTTGATTTATTATAGGAGTTTAGATACCCATATGCTCTGTGTATTCATCACTGCTCAATGTGGTCCAAAAGAAGTAGATGAGCAAAAGAATGTTAAGTACATGCAGATGGGAAGATGGGCATTTACCTGACCCTTGCATTGCAGGAAGGATACAAGTTCACTTTACATGCAGATGTCTAACTTCAATCCTTGATTACATACAGACTGGGATTTTCATTTTCGGACTTTTTAAACTGCACCCTACAAAAATGTTCAGCTTTCTGTTTTCTGAGAAACACAAAAATGTGTGTGTTTTAAATAATATTCCTCACTACTTTCCTTTAATTTTATCTTTTTTTTAATCATTATAGATGACTACACAAAAGAAGCCTTTTTCAAGAGAGATTGTTTGCCAGTTATAGACTGCAACGTGAGTGAGAGCATTTCAACTCCTGGGATGAAGATCTCTTACAGTATAACATGCTGCAATACTACGGAGGGCTGCATGCCGGTTCAGCCAGTCTGTAAGAGTTTGCTTTGAACTTTGGAAGGCATTAGATTCTTTACTAGAGCCTTTCATAAGACATGTACATGATGATCATATGTGTTGTAGAGTATTTATCTCATCATCAATTTCTATTGCAAAGGGTACTCACAAAAAATCATGAATATCATAGATAATCATGATATGATAATGAAAGAATCAGAAAACTATCAGATACACATGAGCATACTTATCTAGTTCAAGGTGCAGTATGCCAGTGGCAGGGATTGATGTTGCCTAACCTTTTAAAAAGGAACAGTGTCGATCCCATCATTTTGTGCCCAGCTATTTGCACCTCTCAGGTCAAGTGACTCCCAATGGTCTTTTTGGGTTCTGTAAAGCTGGCATTCTTCCCGATGGCCAGCAATGTAGGAGGAATTCTTCACACTAATGTACTGTGAGATATGGATATATTAATTATAGGAGGGGTTCCCTAAAGACCTGAGAGTTATTTTAAGGTTTCTTCCATGTAAAAAAGGCAGAGGAACACTGGTTTAGGTTGTAAGTCCATGTTTCTTTAGCTGATGCATTGTGCAGCTTCATTCAATTGAATAAGAGTTACATATCTACTAAGTTGGTTATAGATAGTGTACTTGCTTCTCACTCCTCCATGCATCCTAATGTATTGTTCTTTCCCTGGAATTATGTTCTTATTCCCAACTGTTTCTAACAGGTGGTCCTTCTGTTTAATTTAAACTTCCAGTTAAATGTTTTTATTTTCATTGCCTTATTAACATATTACATCACCTTGTTTCCAGTATAGTCTAGGGCAATATACAAAGATATATGCACAAGACCAGCATGGCTTGCATTACTGGTAAGGGTTACAATACTGAATTAAAAATGGTGAAGGGAATGGACATGTGAAATTAGCTGGGTTGCTAAAATAGATTACATGTTCCCATGGGCTTTTTGTTGTTAGGGGAAATACAACTATAACCACCAGTCAGTAGCAATACCTAGACTTTCCGGATTAAAAGGAAATAGCTGTTTTCCATGGATTTCAAATATCACTATCCTAAAAGAGAATTTGTCCAAAGGGGAATTTCAATTAGCCCCAGTAAATGGGTTGACCGGTATGTGCCTTGCCTCAAAAAATTCTAGAAATTCGCTAGGAAAGGATGAAAGGGAAGGCTATTTAAAAGGCACCCATTATTCAAAAATATAATTGAATAAAACATACTTTATTATTTAATATTGGTACATGAAAAAACAGTAATATGCATAACTTACAAAAAACATACAGTACAAAAAGATAAAATCACACTTTGGTTGATATTGCTATGTTTGTATAGAAAAGAAAACGGTTTCATTCTCAACGCGTTTTGCCTAGAGGGCTTCCTCAAGGGATATGGGAAACCAATAGCATACTTTAAGTGCAAAAAAAAAATGGCTTAGTACACATCATCTTAAAGATATGAGCAAGCACATTTATTACATATGGTCTTGCGGCAAATTGGGACGTTCTCGCTTACCAAACATGTAGGCGAGAACGGCCAGCTAGAACAAATTTTTGGAACCTGCAAGACCAATCAGGGGAGCGGAGCTGTCAGCACCGCTCCCCTGATTGCTCTTGCAGCCCTTTGCTAGTTTTATGTGTTCTTGGATAGAGTTTCTCTATCCAAGAACACAGGAGTCCTGTGTTCCTGGATAGAGAAACTTTATCCAGGAACACATACTAGTAGTAAAAGGCTGTCAGTTCTGCTCCCCTGATAGCTGTTGCAGCCCTGTAGTTTGTGTTCATGGATAAAGTTTCTCTATCCAAGAACACAGTGTGAGTCTTACTGGCTGCTCATAAATGAATGCAGCCTTTCCCACGGTCGCGTTTATTCAGCCCTCATTCTGAACTGTAGTGCCCGGAGATTGCACTGACAGGAGAATTCTCACAGCTGCATTTATGACTGCAGCTGTGGTAATCATCCTATAGTGATTTCCTGGATTTCTGATAGTTTCGCATTGGTGCTTAGCATTCTCACGAAAATTTCCTCGAAGTTCTGATTGGTCCACAAAATTTCATCGAAACTTTGCGGCCCAACCGGAACTTCAAGGAAATTTTCGCTAGAATGCCAGAGGCTTACAACTTTTTTGGGAATCTTCTCTTTGTTGATTTTTCATACTACCTAGATCTACAAACCAGGTGTTATTCTAGTGTAAACCTCCTTAGGAAGTAACAAGTAAGTGCCCCCAAATACATTATACATGATAAGAAGTCTGTACATAACAATTAACTTAATACCATCCCATGAATTGTTTTCTTTTCATTTAGAACAATTTGATCAATTATCCCAAGGCAAGCAATAATTTTTCATTGTTTTTAATGAATTGAACACACTGAGATAATTACAATTGTATGTGCAAAATTAAGCTTTATTACTTTTATAAATTGATTGGAAACCGCATTTCTTTATAATTAGATATAGTATTTTGTACATATTTATACACTAAAAAACTTTCTCTGTTAATAGGATTATGTGTTCTAAGCCAACTTGCGTCATATATAATTCACTTTGCTTTAAAAAAGCTTTGTTCCCTCTCATATTATTTGAAGTAAAAGAAGAAAACACAACCAAAAACGGTGTTTTATGTCCAGCTTGCTATTCTGACGAACAACCATGCACAGCCAAGAATTCAATGCGATGTACCGGAGATGAAAAATATTGTATACAATATCAAAAAAAAATTCCATTTGGTAAGTAGAAGTAAATCTGCTTATATATTATACATCCCACAAAGATTTTGTTACCATTCTGCTCACAGCTCCTTTATTTAGCAGCTTGCAGCATTTACTGCTCTTTTCTCTGATGCCCCTTTAGCATCCCCAGCACACAAACCAGGAGACGCTTAGACTCTGCACCTCTGGTAATCCTATGCCAACTTCCAGCGGATGTAGCCAAAACATATTATGGTAACCAATGGAAATTCTGTAAGCTTGAAGGAGAACTCCATTTAGATACATGAAAATTACTCATCATGTAGAGCACGTTGTGGCTGTTCACCAGTCAGCATTTCTGGCATGACTGGTGACATCCCAATCTCTTCAACCTTTATGTGGTCCAGATTTGTATAGGAAGTGTCAAGAGACTGCCACTGGCTTGAATCATCTGTGCTGCAGCATAATTTGCCATTGCTTTTTCAGTCTCATGTAACAGAACACCTGGGTGGTATTGAACTCCATCTCATGTCTCAGATTTGTTGCAATCCCTAGATACCAGCTGTAAAACTCTATATAAAAATCTTCTTCATCTTTGAAAGTTTCCCCAGGTAAAGTGATCCCATCGCTCCAGTCTTAGTAGCATTTGCCTATGTACTGGCAGCTCACTGTCCTTTGTCGGGGCAGTGAATTGCCTGCTATTTAAAAAATAGTTGCAATTTATTTGATTGGGAAATTCAAGATAGTATAGTATCATGGCTGACCTTTAGTTCTTGCATGTCGGTGAGCTTTTGTACACTTCCCTTACTTACCTTGAACAGTGCCCTGTAATCCGAACTTTGTTCTCAATCACAGGCGTTTTATTCGCTACATGATCTTCCTTCAGGTTTGAATTAATCAGCCTCCTAATTTGCCTGGCCGAGATAGGGCATTTTTTGACACTGATTTCAAAGTATCTTCTCCGTACATTGAGTTAATGCCTATCTGTGTTTTACATTATAAAACTGGAGTGAATAATATTTAAAGGATTGCTTGCATCCTGCCGAAACTTTACAAATGATATGCGAAAGCTTACCAGAATCCTAAAGTACACACTTCTCCTATACAAGCTAAACATGTCCTTACTACACAAGCATTTTGGTGCCAAGTCCTACAAGAAAAGTTTGCTTTTTACATTTTCACAGCTGCTCCTCGGATTGCTAAAAAGTTGAAGCGGATGAAGTGCCAGGACAGTTTTGGAGCTTTGTAGGTATTTTCTCATTCTTAAAGTCCCTTCTGATCTATTTGAATAGACATACAGCATGTTGCAAGTCTATTGGTGCTTTAAGAAGGTCAAGTTTAGATCAAGTATTTGTCATTGAATTATCTCAGAATCTCAGTAATCTCAGAAGTATATCAAACTGATCCTTAACCGATTTCCTCAACATAACTTGTCCGCTTGACCCTATTCCCTCTGATCTACTCCGTGCCCATTTCTCCATCCTGGCAATAACCCAACTATTCAATCTCTCCCTTTCTAAAGTTATATACCCCTCTGCTTTCAAACATGCCATAATTCTCCCTATCCTGAAGAAACCTTCACTGGACCCCTCCCTACCTTCTAACTACCGTCCTATCTCCCTTCTCCCATATGTCTCCAAACTTCTGGAACACCTTGTCTACAAAACACTCACCCATTACCTGAGTACCAACTCTCTCCTTGACCCCCTCCAGTCTGGTTTTAGAGCTGCCCATTCCACTGAAACAGCCCTTACTAAAGTGACCAATGACCTCATCAGAGCTAAGTCTCAAGGCAACTTTTCCCTGCTCCTCCTCCTTGATCTTTCCTCTGCTTTTGACAGTGTTGATCACCCTCTTCTAATACAAATCATGCACTCCATTGGTATCTGTGACACTGCTCTCTCTTGGTTTGCTTCCTATCTGTCTGACCGCTCCTTCCATGTTTCTTTCAATGGTAATTCCTCCTCCCCCACTCTCCTCCCTGTTGGTGTCCCCCAAGGGTCAGTCCTTGGACCGGTTCTCTTTTCTCTGTACACCTCCTCTCTCGGTAGTCTCATATCCTCCGTTGGCTTACAGTACCATCTGTGTGCTGATGACACTCAAATCTATCTGTCCACCCCTGACTTGTGTCCCTCAGTCCTGGATAAGGTCTCATGCTGCCTGTCAGCCATCTCATCATGGATGTCTGACCGGTACCTGAAACTCAACCTAGATAAAACAGAACTCATCATCATCCCCCTCAAATTCCAAATCTCCCCCTGATTTATATATAACTGTTATAACACTGTTATTCGGCCCTCCCCTCAGGCTCGTTGTCTTGGTGTAACCTTTGACCCTTCCCTCTCCTTTCCCCCCATATTCAGAACATTTCCAGGTCCTGTCACTTTCACATACGCAACATCTCCAAAATCCGCACCCACCTGTCCCCTGAGACCACCAAAATTCTTGTACGCGCTCTTATCATCTCTCGTCTGGACTACTGTGACATCCTTCTCGCTGGTATTCCACTAACCCGACTCTCTCCTCTACAATCTATTATGAATGCTGCAGCCAGACTCATCCATTCTTCTCTCCGCTCCTCTTCTGCTGCATCTCTTTGCAGTTCCCTACACTGGCTTATATTTCACCTTAGAATCTAATTGAAGCTCCTGTGCTTTGCCTTCAAATCCCTCCACAGTTATTGTCCCACTTACATTTCTTACATGGTAAAAAAATACTCCCCCAGCTGCTCTCTCTGCTCCTCCCATGACCTGCTACTGACTTCCTCATTCATACCCTTATCACATGCATGGCTACAAGACTTTTCTAGAGCCTCCCCCACCTACTAGATTGTAGGCTCTTCGGGACAGGGTCCTCTCCTCCATTGTCACTGTCTGTATTCGTTTGTCATTTGCAACCCCTATTTAATGTACAGAGCTGTGTAATATGTTGGAGCCACATAAATCCTGTTTAATAATAATATATATAATAATAATAATAATAGGCTCAAAGCCTATTGACACAAGTATGACACATGGGTGTGACTTCCAAACTTGTTGACACATAAGATCTTATTTATGAAAGACAGGAGAAAATAGACTATCATAGGAGAACCTGAATGATCCAAGAAACCAGCAAACTATTTTTAAGAACTCCAGTCTAGGTTTGCTGGATCACCCAGGTTCTCTAATAATAGTCTTTCTTCTCTAGTCATGAAGAGCTTAAAAAATCAGATCCATAGGGACAATTTCTCATGTTTGAACCAAGTAGATCAACTTTATTATTTATTCATTTATTTGTTCTGTTATTCTTGTATCACAGGCAATATTCAAATCTACAGCAGTGGGTGTGCCACCAAGCAGGTCTGCCAGCAAAATCGAACGGTACATTTTTTATCCAAACCAAAAAACATAGAAACTAATGAATGCAAGAAAGTGATCAGTGACAGCAATCAACTCGCAGGTAAATTGAGGTCATGTTTTACTTCTATTTCTTTACTAAATCAACTCTAATATATTTTACAAGCTCTCTATAATTTCTTGTCTATTATAGTGCTTCTTTGGCACATTTCTCAGTTTAAGGGCATCGATATGTATCTGCTTTTTTCCAGGTAATTTTATTTGGTGTAACATTTGTCACGATTACAATGTCGATAACTGCACGGACCTTCCATATCTGTGTTCCCCTAATGAGGACGTCTGCCTGTTTGAAAGAACAAGGAGTATTTATGGTATATTAGATTTCATTTGTCTTATCATTCAGTATTATCTTTTGTTCTTCATTTCTTCTGTCTTTGAATGACCTAATATGCAACAGTTGGTCTTCTCATTCTACATTTCCAATATTGCTTCCATTCCTCATTCATTTCCAAAGATTTCACATCCCTCCCTTCTTTTTTTACTGTATGGCAGGAGGGTTTTCTAGTGGGAATAGTATAAAGAGATTAGTAGGGATTTGCTGCTGCTTTGTCTTTTATCCACAAGGCGATGATATCTTGTTATGTAGACTGAGGATCATTTGACAGTAAGATCATCTAAGGCACTGCTCCTTCTGACTCCTGCCCTATCCAGAGAGAGATATTTGATGAGGTCACAACTGTGCTAATCACTTGATGGAGAGAAATCTGTATCTGAGTAAATTCAGTGCAAGGATCTCTTTGCTTCTTCTGTGCAATTTGTGCGTCTTTGGTTTCACCTCCTTTCATTCTATTTGTTCATCATTACACCTCTAGTTGTTGATTCACCAATTATCGGGGGGGGGGGGGCACCTTATATAAAAGAAAGTAGGGTCTTGCTTTGCTACAAATATGGCCACCTCTGCATAGACTTAGAGTGTGAAAAATGACTAGATCTCTACCCCTCTGCTTTCCCATTTTAAGCAGAGCTTCCACAGTACAGGTATTCACTCAGAAGTCCTCTGTTTCAGATGGGAGAGATGACATTGTGATAATCAAACGATGTGGCAAATCCAGTGAATGCAACCGTGCCGGAAGCATCCGAAGCTCAACCAAGGCCATCCTGATGAATACCACCTGCTGTGGTCAGAATATATGCCACCCACCTTTACCAAGCTGTAAGTATACATCATCGACCTAACCTGTCTCTTGTATTTAAATTGCTGTTGTCACACTGAAGCAACTGACTTCAAGAACAGTTCAGCCAAAAAGATAATCGGCAAAGGGTAATTAGTTTTTTCCAGCCTTAGCTTCTGTCTTTGTACAGATGTACCGGCTTCATTCCTGTTCTAAAATGCTAAGTCTGATTTCAGTGCACATTGGGAATTCAAAATAATACTCATACTTCTAATAAACTTGAGAAGGAGGGGGGGCAGGGAATCTGGATGAAAATTTGGAAATTACCTGGCCTTGCTATGAGATAGATTATAGGCATCAATGAATTGTATCATACTCTGCTCTATCAGACAGGCCTGTAGCGTGCGAGACAAGGGAGCATAGTGGAATGCCAGCATGACTGGGCAGATAGGGAAAAGTCAGGATAGGGTTAATGGGTTTGTTTTGGGGGTTAGAGCATTAGGTTAGACAAGGAGCAGAAAAAAGTTTAACACCCTCCCTTACGTTTTGTTGTATTTTTTAATATTAAGGGTGTTATGGGATAGTAGGGTGGGGTTTGAACGGTTGAGGTCCTCATGGGGTGTGTGTTGATGGGTACAATTTTCAGTGGGGGTGGGGACCCATCTTTAATGTGGAGTCTCTGTGGTTGGTACAAATATGGTGATAGTCTGTGTTTAAAAGAGGTTATATCGCTTCCAGCTGGGAGAATAGGCAGATGGGAGCAATTCCTATCAGGTGGAGCAGACTACAAGTGGAATGGGTGCCTTTGAGGACCAACAACCAGATAAGCTTTAAATTGGGTGTTTACTTTGGGACAGTCAATTTATTGTTAACTTATGGTTATTTTAGTACTTTGTTTAATATCCTGTTGCTGCTATGGTATTGATATTTAGAAATAGAATTTCATAAGAATTTGTAATAAAAGGCCTCCGGGCCATTTAACCAAGAAACATGGTATATTTATTTGGATGGGAAGATTGTAAAAAGGTGTTTGGGGGGGTACTCTTAGTAGGGGGTTAGGTTAATCTTAAAAACTACACAGTCATGTAATCCTTCATGAATGCTTTTGTGAATACAAAGTCAGATTTTGCATAGATTAAGCACTTGGCCTTTATAACAAAGTTGTTTTTTATTATGTAAACAGTATATTATCTTGTTCTCAGTGCTATTTAACATAAGCGATGCCAACGGGCTGGTCTGCCCAGCCTGTTTCGTCCCCAACTCTGACCGGTGTCTGGGTCGTAGCGATTTAAAGTGTGCTGGGAATGAAAAACGCTGCATACACTATAAGAAGACTGAAAAGCACGGTATGGAGATCTTTTAAAGAGAAAAGATGGGATAATTAAATATTTACATGATCAAAATAATAGTATATTTCGAAATTTCTTTTTTCTGCTTTTCATCAGCCTTCCACATTTTACAGACCTTGCTGTGTTCAATTTTAACAAGTACATTATAAGTCAAAACAAAAAGTGAATAGACAATTTAAATCTTAATTAAAGAATTAAATCTGACTGAAAATTCAACTCAAATATTTAGATGTATATGTGCTCCCTCTACCAACTGTATGTATCTAGATATGCAAATAGCAGGCTTGCTTAAAGTGGACCTTTGACCAAAATCCTTACATCAAAGGGTAGATAACGCTTTTATATAAGGTACAAAATTGCTTGTCCCCCCAAATTTGTTATTTTGTAAAGGGGAAGCCCCTTTTCATTTGTATTTACCAACAAAGTGGTAAAGACTGAATTGAAGCACCGAGCCTCCTGGAATACCTACATCACATATCCCAGGAGGCTTCCAGCTGCTCTTTCTGTGCATGCCCAATCTCGAAAACATTTTTTTTACAGTTACAGCAGACTACGTCACCCGATCTCATGCCTGTGCAGTGCGAGATCGGGTGACGTGGCAGGAAGATGAAAAAAGAAGAAAGAAGACAGTGGGGCCAATTTCTAAGTAATGTGGAAAGTCATCCTGGAAGACTGAAGGCTCTAACTGAGTTGTCCCACCTTTGTGACTATAATATTACCCATGTTTTTAAAATAAGATGTCCACCAAACTCAAATCGGTGGGATGGTCAGGTGTCCACATACAAAGCCATAGAGTATAATTGAAGAAATATGATGGTGTTGCTGGGTACATGCTTTAAGAGTGTAAATTTACAATGAATATACAACATTTTTTCAACCCTCAAATGTTTTGAACACTTTTTGAATAAGTTGGAATATTAGTTGGAAGCCAGGTCTTCCAGACCAACATCAGTGCCATTAGTGTCTCACAAATACTAATTAGCTGAATAGCCCCAAATTTGAGCAAACATCCTAAACGGTCTTAAAAATTCCTTCCCAGTAAAGCTGAGGCTGTTATTAATACAAGGAGTGGTATGGTGGGTTTGTACCAATAATGCACATGGCTTTAGAATAGAATGTCCAACAAGCTTATACAAATATGATGGCCAGGTGTCCATAAGCTTGTTCTGTTACTAGACTTGTCTCTATATTAATTAAATTATTTCTTACAGATTTATCCACTGTTACGGAAAGCTTATATGGCTGTACCACCGATCCAATCTGTGAAGCTGGATCCAGCCTGACACTTCCAAAGGGACATATCTTCAAGACTATCAAGACTGATATAGTGTGCAGCAGCGCAATTGTATTGAATAGTGCAGCTTATGGTTTATTAACGATTGCCTTTTCAGTCCTCTATGTCTTTAAATTTGGATACTAGACTTTATTTACATGAGCTTTAAAACAAGTCATCTCTGACAAGCCTGACAAGATTCTGGTTTCTGGATGAGTTCTGGTTTTAGTGCCTGTTTAAACTTTTCCTCTATTCTTTTCCTACAAAATTCCTACCGCTATAGAGATTACCAAGGACTTGTTTTAAAGCTACTTTACCGCATATTTCAAATATTTATCTATAGTTTGATGGGGATTAAAATATATAGTACCATATCACTATTTATATTTTATAGTTTCCAAAATTGATTTCATAGGACTTTTCAGGTGACTTCTACTTCCACATATTAAAATACAACCATTTATTTTTTTTTCATATATTAATACTTAACATTTTTTTTAAATTGTTCTACAAACTTTCATTGAAATCAAAGTAAATGTACATTTTAGTCCTTAACGCGTTTCGCTGTTCAGCTTCTACAGAAGGACATTTCAGAGAGACTTTCCATATTCTTTTCTAAAAAAATGTTGTATATCAAAGCTTAATTTTTCTATTAAAGTTCTGGATAATCATCAGATCCAAGACCTTTTTTTAATGTGTATATTTGGCTGTCAACCAATAACACCTTGTTTGTATCCAAACTATCATTTTACTAGAAATACCGTTCAACAAATAAAATGTGTAAAAATGGTAAAATGTAGTATCAACGATACTCACGGGGGTGGAATTCTACATTTAATCCAGGCAAGTCACATAACCACCTCTGTGAAGACTCCTGGTGACATCTTTATGTGCTCTTCATTTATAGAAATGAATATGGAAAGTCTTTTTTAATACTTTACAATTATTAAAAATCAAAGTCAAATAGACTTTCCATATTCATTTCTATGAATGAGACTTGCCTGGATTGAATAAAGAATTCCACCCCTGTGAGTATTGTTGATACTACATTTTACTTTTTTTACACATATTATTTGTTGAACTGCATTTCTAGTAAAATGATAGTTTGGATGGCATCTAAAATTTGATCCAGAAACTCACTATAATCAAACAAGGTGCTATTGGTTGACAGCCAAATATATACAATAAAAAGAAGTCTTGGATCTGATGATTATCCAGAACTTTGATAAAAGAATTGAGCTTTGATATACAGCATTTTATCAAAATGGAAAGTCTGTCTGAAATGTCCATCTGAACTATCCCGATGGCGAAATGCGTTAAGGACTGAAATGCACATTTACCTTGATTTCAATATAAGTTTGTAGAATGATTTTTAAAATTTGTAAAGTATTATTATATGAAATGAATTATTTGGTTGTATTTTATTATGCAATGTGTAGAAGTTACCTGAAAAGTCCCTTGAAATCAACTTTGGAAACTACAACATATTTCAAATATGGAAATACTTTATTGCAAATTTCCTTTGCACAGGTTCAATTTAGAGTCTTGTACACACATAGACGTTGGCTTGTATGAGGGCAGCAAGCTTTACAAATAACTTGCAACAATTTTACAAAAACAAATTTAGCAAGCTTGGAGCAGTGTTCTTTAAACCTTTAAAACAACTTTAATTTATTATAAATGAAAATGCAGATTATAAAACATCCATTTTCAACCAGGATGAAACCCTAAGGTTCTTTAAGAAGTTATCAGGGGTTTCATAAGCTGTGGCTACCAATCCTTTTATTCAGATAGTGCCTATATATTTCTGGGTATAATGCCACTTGGCAGAGTAACACATTTAATACTAATATTATTTGTTATATATCTCTAAGGGTAGCATTCTGACTACCACCATGCGGACCATTAATAAAAGAGGTGTTTACCAATCATCCATGATGATTTTCTTTTTTAGCAGGGGTTTCCTAAGATCTGAAAATTAAGGGTTCTCTTAAAAAAGACCACCCTAAAGGGAATGGTAACTGGTTCTCTAAACTAACCAGCCAACAAGCTTCAGCCTGTTGAGCATTTTTGATTTTGTAAAAGGCCAAGTGCAGATGGAGGTGAAGACAACTCAGCAGCAATGGTGTCTACCATACATTGGTGGGAGTTAAACTCTTTTTCAGGTTACATTTTCCTAAAATGTAAAAAGGAAAACGTTACATTAAGCATTGTGATGATGGATACTCAAATTGTCAATTGATATATTTATGTAAGCAGTCGTTCCTTTATTCTAGGCATATGGTCATATAGTCTCTTCTAGGAGGAAGAGCTAAGTTCAAATCGGCCTTTTTGTCCATTCTCCAGAATCATGAACAAGGACATTTCCTACAAAACAGACATAGATCTTCATATGTTTTGACCTTCACTTCTTCATCTAGTTATAATAGTGTAGTTTTTGCTATGGCTTCTTTATTAATTCAATGTTAGCCTGAACTTTTCATCAATAGTGCAAAAAAGTTTTACTTTTATGAGTCTGTGATGTAATGTAACATAAAACTACAATGGTGCGCTGGTCCTCAATCCCAAAGGATAACCTACTAGCTAATATAAGAGAAGACCCTGTTTTTTAAAGTTATACAAGCTTATCTTAGTTGCTGCCTTTGTCCATCTCTGCCATCAAGAAATTATTGTTTAACACGTTACATGCTTGAAGCTGCTTCTAACTGTTTATAAAGTAGCTCACTTATTAGGTGAGCTAAAAAGGGGATCAGGAGCTGAGCTGTGAGTACGGATCAAAGATAATTAACACTGGATGGTGGGAAGTTGATTACCTTTTTTTTGCCACTACCAGAAAGAGGGGTACTTAAAGTACATTCTTAAAGTGAATCGTACCAAAATAACTGCAGCTAGAGAGATTTTTTTTACTGTTCAACTAAAACATAATCGATTTTTTATGGTGCACCAACATGGATATACACATACAAATATGTATATATGTAAATTGGTACTAGCCATAAACACAAAGGATGGGCAAAGCCAGCTCAAACATTGGCTATTAAAAAGGATAAAGCTAATTTTGTAGAGTTGATTCAGGTGACAGTTTAGGAACAATGGCTTCACAGGTGGGCTGCTCTACCAGGCAGCCTGTTCTCTTCTATGGAGAGAGAAGGATGTGCTTGCTGCAAAAGTATACCAAGCAGTCATTGGAAGATGGCAATCCAACATGATGTACCAATAATGACCTCCTTGGTTTTTCACTCATGAAGTGAATTTTATGTTATTTGTTTTGGACTATTAAGATCTAGAGTGTGTAGGAACCTTTGTTTGAGTGTCTGCCAAAGAATTGCTTAACATTTTACATGCCTGAAGCTATAAAAAGTTAACATTCTCTCTCTTGGGATATGATATGGTGCAAAACCTCAGCTGCAGCTGCTACTTATGTGTTTGTTGGCTGAACAATGAAACATATCACCTGTTATAAACAACAACACATGACTGTGCTTGACCTGGAGGCCTAACTATGGTAGAGAGGATTTAGACATTCTTAAGAGCATATAGAAATAAGTAAATATTTTTTCTGGGCTGAAAGATTCATTAATTTGGTATGAAACTAGGAACTGTCCTATTACAAGGGGTCAATGGATAGCAATGGACAATAGAAAATGTGGTAAAAAAACACCAATGAAAATTAAAAAAAAACAGTATACTGGGACAGAAGTTATTGGGAATCAAGTTGGCACTGGAGGCCTTGCAGTACCCCTGTGGGCCATCTCTTCTGGATTGTAAGACATTTTTGCTAGGAATGAGCAATATCGCAATCAGTGTTTCTCAACCAGGGACATCCGGAAGTTACCAGTGGGCACTGAGCCATTTGTAACTCTCCGATCATTCTAACTGACACCAATGATGTTTTGGCATCTGCAAAGGTGACAGTCATCCTAATGGCCAGCAATGTAAGAAGCATCCTTCCCACTGACTAATAAACTAATGTACTGTGAGCGCTGTATATAGTAATTATAATGCGGGTTCTCCGAACACCTGAAAGTTGTTTCAAAAGTTCCCCCATATAAAAAAAAAAGTCAGGAAACACTGATCTAGAGTTTTGACCTAGTTCTCTTATTGGCAACAGAAATGTTTTACCCATGTGATGGAGTTAGGGATAGTAGTATTTATCTACAGTCTAGCACAAGAAAATTGAGCTGTGGTGTCAAAACTTCTTGGGATTTCGAGAAGGAAAAGTATTAACAGAACAACAGACACCATTATCACATTCTCAGGCTCATAAATATACAAAATCGAAATAAAATTGCATTTTTATATCCCTCAGACATACACATTAACCATTCTCAAAGCTTAGGTCCCAGAGGACTTGTCATTTGTTGTCGGCTAGCAGAAGCTGAAGCAGGTGTTCTCAGTCATTGGGTGTGTGGCATATGGAAAGACACGTTATCATGATGAAAGGGACCATCCCTGCCCTTACCTTCATCTCTACTCTTTATTCTACCGGTGAGTGAAAACCTATACTACCCATAATATTTTTAATATTAACAGGAACTGCACAAAATGCTTGTCACTTTAGCTGCAGCCTACATGTCGCATTCATACTTTGCATTGTGAAAAGTTACTAGAAATTCTGTTTCTTCTTACATGATAGAAGAAATGAGTCCTTGTCTATGTGTGATGGGACCTTTGGTGTTACTTTTAGGGTCATCTTTACCAAATTTCGGAAAGAAGAGTGTATATTTATTATACTATTATAACCCACCTTACAATAATAATTGTGTTTGTTTGAAGAACTAAGCCAAACCCTTTGGTGTCTATTATTAGGAATCCTTTTATAGCATGTGAAATGTATGATGACAGTCAATATGTACAGGAGAGGGGGGCTTGAGGGTATGACAGTGGGCATTATGTGTACAATAGAAGAGCTGGAAGACATGGCTCAGTTTTGCACAAAGTTCTTAACCAGGGTTCCTCTACAATTGCAAGGGGTTCCTTGAGCAATGAGCAGTTTGTGCCTCTCAGGTCAGTTTAAGTGGCATCAATGATCTTTTTGGTTATCTATATGGGTAACATTATTCCCAAAGCCAGCAATGTGAGAGGCATTCTTCCCACTGACCATCACACTAATATACTGTGAGCTGTGAATATAGTAATTAGAGCAGGGGTTCCCTGAAGACCTGGAAGTTTTTTCAAAGGGACCCCCCATGTTAAAAGATTTACAAACACTGCTATTGAGCAGTCTCAATGCCTATTACAGGCTATAGGGTATACAATACATATTTCCCCTATGCTAACAAGGAACACTGCTATAGGAGGTGGTATGATACCACAAACCAGGGTTCCATGGAATTCCTTTCTTCCACCAGAAGTTGCTAGGGGTTCCTTCAGCAATGAGCAATGTGTGACTCTCATGTCAGTTTAGGTGACACCAATGATCTTATTGACTGATCTGTAAGGGTGACATTCTTCCCAATGGCCAACAATGTAAAAGGCATTCTTTATAATATAGCAGGGGTTCCCTAAGGACCCAAAAATTCTTTCAAGTGGTCCCCCCATGTTAAAAAGATTGAGAAACACTGCTATAGAGCGTGATCCAAGCATATATGATGCAACAGGCTATGGGTTATAGGATACATATTTCCTTTTAGTCATATATATATATATATATATATACTGTATATATACATGAAACTAAAGATCCATGGAAATGTTGGATTTTGGTTGCCCAACATGGTCAGGAACATTTCCCTGGGGTGTTGAAAAAGTATTACTGTTCCAAAAAAACAGAATAGGCTGCTTGGCTCTGGCTAGTATAGTAAGTATTGGTAATTAGGGATGAGCAAGGAAATTTATTAAATTTGGTCTCGCAGCGATTTGAGCCGTTCTCGCTTACCAAACATGTAAGACCAGTGAGACCAAATTTTTTGGACCTGCAAGACCAATCTGGGGAGCGGAGCTGTAAGCTGTTGCAGTCCTGTAGTATGTGTTCCTGGATAGAGTTTCTCTCGCTGGCTGCTCATGAATGAATGCAGCATGGGAAAAATCCTCTGATTTTTCCCACGGCCGCGTTTATTCATAAGCGCAACCTGCATGACTCACTCTGAGAGGATGATTACCGCGGCTGCATTTATAAATTGAGCGGTGAGAATCCTCCTCCCAGTGACAGTGCCCCGGGCACTACAGGTCATTCTGACTGTAGTGCCCGGGGATCACTCACTGACAGGAGGATTCCCACAAACGCAGCCGCGGTAATTCTCCTATAGTGATTTCCTGGATTTCTGATGGTTTCGCCATCCTAGACCCTGGACCCATCCTGGAAATTTCCTGGACCCATTGGAACTTCGAGGACATTTTCGTGAGTATGCCAGAGGCATTATTGTATTATTATTGTTTAAGACTATTATTAAGAACCATTTCTAGGTATGAGGCTGAATAGATAAAACACAGGATTTGTCCAGATCTCATTATATATATTTTTTTTTTTTTTTTAGTTTTTTCCCTCAGTTGTGTATCCTGCAATGTGCATGATTATTATGAAGATCCGAGAAAGCAATTTATTCCCAACTTCACATTTTATTGTGAGGGCCAAGCGTTTCCATGTCCATCTGAAGATTATGTATGCGCATCTCTCAATATATCCTTTGTAGCTTGTGAGTTTCCCCTAAAACATTTGTTTGATTTGTGCAAAAATTATATCTTTTGAGAGGGTTCTATCATTTCTTTTTTTACCAGTTTTGTGATATGCTCATAGTTGGTGAATCTTTCTGGAGTATACTTTCACCCCGCTGCTATAGTCTGATGGCAGTACTGCTGCATTGACAGCAAGGTGTCTAGGGGGCCACCTTGTGATGGTGGTGCCTTTTCTTTCCCTATTACACCAGCAAGCCTTCCAACTGCCCCCATAATTAAAGTAGCACAGAGAACTGTGGATGGAAAGCCATTTCTGCCTATTGCAGTGCATCTGCACTAGGTAGCCAAAATGCTCTGAAATGGCCTTTTGAAAAGCCATATGTTTGGCTATAGGGAGGGGGAATAAAATAAAATCCTCACCTTATGCCACCACCCTCTGTTGACAACTTTAAAATTTGGGGTTTTCCATTTTTTTCTCCGTGATAAGACCAAGACCAGGCTTCTATTGTACTTATATATCAATTTATTAAATGATAAGCTTACCCAGGACAGGAGACTTGAT
Source organism: Pyxicephalus adspersus (assembly GCF_032062135.1). NCBI lineage: Eukaryota > Metazoa > Chordata > Amphibia > Anura > Pyxicephalidae > Pyxicephalus > Pyxicephalus adspersus. The sequence goes on from NC_092868.1 coordinate 7,071,279, forward strand.
GCCCCTGTATTATAAAAAAGCAGGCCAAACTGAGAAACACACAGGGGGTTCCTTTCTACATTTTCTACTAAATTCTAGGACCCATTTTACCTTTCAAACTAACTAAAATTGGAAGAGAAAATTATTGTTGTTTTTACTGTAAGAAAAGTTGATATTATTTAAATGTTTTCTGCTTTTTGGAATTTTGAAAAAAAAGAGGTACGCTTTTATGATCAGTTGGTCAATATGGGTCAAATTTGGCTGTATAAAATAAGTCAAATGCTTCTTCATATTCAAATAGACTGGATATTTTCCAGTGGGACATGTAGGAATGATATGGGCTTTTGGGGACCGGGAATTAATTGAATATGCTCCTAGGGGCAAGGCATGGGCTTGCTATGAAATGATTTGTCCTAAAAATCAAAATAGAGCTAAAAATCATAATTATTATTTTTTTTTAAGCTACATTCTTAAATGAAGAAAAATTTAGAAGGGGATGTTGGAAACGTCAGCACTGCAACAGAACTGAGAGCATTTCAACTCCTGGATTTAAAATTTCATACAGTGTAACATGCTGCACTACAGATGGCTGCACGCCAGTTCGGCCTGTGTGTAAGGGTTTTATTTTTATAACCTTTTTAGTGTAATACTGTAATATCTATTGATGTAATGGTAAGGGTTAGGTAAGTGTTAAGCCTGGCATAAGCCTATTGATAAGCCTGTCTATTGATTGATATTGTTTTTGATTGTGATATTGATCACTTATCTGGACTATTGCCATGCACTATTTAACCTGAACTTCTTTATTTTTATTTTATTTCAGCCGATAGTGTGCCTTAACAACTACCTGCTAATGGGAGCAATCCACACTTTTTACTTAATCAGCAAGGATTCCCCTTTTTGACAAGTGATTTCAAGCCACTTGGTTGATATGTTAGGGTTATAAACAGGAATTGCTACTCATTTTTATAGGTTTGTGAGATAGGGACCGCCCATGCGCAGAACCATATGAGGTTTCTCATTGGCTGTTGATGCCAGTTCCTATTTATCTTTTTTTAACATTATCCTAAAGATAAAGGCACCAGTGACAAAGGGCGATCACATTGGTAAAGAAGGGCATTTGCATGGTAAGAGTAACATATTATATAAATATGCTCAGCATACCTAAACCTTGTGGCAAAGCTCCTGGAAACCAGGGCCTGTTTTAATAAAGCCTTCCAAAACTGGAAGCTAGACTATCATGGAATGGATTTCTATTCCGGATGTGTTGGATCACCAAGGATCTCTCATGATAGTCGATCTTCTCCAGTCTTTGAGAACTTTGATAAATCAGGCCCATTGTTCCTAAATGGTTAGTTCAGCAGAGCCTGGACTGCACAGACTGGAATGATGTTGTTTTTTTTCAAAGTTGAGTTACGATAACGACAAACAGATTCATTTTTTTTTTTTTTTAATAATGTTTTACGGTACACATGAAATAATGACAGACCTGCTTACATTTGATTTATATTACATGTATATATTACTAATTTTACCCAGTCATAAAGTTCTTTGTTTTCTTCCATGGTGTTACTTGCAGTGAAAGAAAAAAACACCACCAAGAATGACGTTCTGTGCCCAGCTTGTTTTTCTCCTCTCCAAACCTGCAAAGCCACTCATTCGATGCAGTGCACTGGAGAAGAAAAATATTGTTTGACTTTAATGAGAACTTATAGTTATGGTAAGCAAAAGCATTTCAAAGTGTGCTTGCCTCAAAATGAATACCTTTGGCCTGTTTTAGGAATGCTCTCCAAGACTGCAGAAGATAGGCTGTCACAGGAGAACCTTGGTAATCCTATAAACCAAGAATGGGTTTAAAAAAAACATTTGGTATTAGTTGGCAAATGTTATCGATCCTGGACCGGATTTGTCATCCGTCACCCAGATTCTCCTAAATTAGTCTATCAGTCTTGGAGAACTCTAATAATTTAGTCTTTTAATGCTTTTTCTGCCGATGGCTTCTTCCAATTCCATTTGTATTGGTAGATTTGCAGGAAGAATCTAGATTTGGTACCCTAATCCGGTGCCTATCGATACGAAGCTATAGATGTGGGCTCTTTGAATGTCATGTGACATTACAGAAACCTCCGTTTTTTGCTGAGTACTCAACATCTGTGGATGCCACCTTTCAATTGTAAAAGAAGAATAGGTGCCAATGAGGTTTTTGGGCTGTAGCAGAGAAGGCCACTATCTTCACCATACCTTTCCTAGTTCCAGCAACAGATCTTACACTGACCATTTCTTATGTCCTCTGTTACAGAGGAAATCCCGTTTTACAGTAGTGGCTGTGCCACTGAAAATGTCTGCATAGGAGAGCAATCTTTGGACTTTTTACTGGAATCAGACAACAAGAACAAAGCTTTTTGCACGACAATACCCACTAATACCAAATTACCAGTTGGTGAGTTGAAATGAGATTAAAGCTGAACCCTTTAGTATTTAGGTATTTACTCATTAAAATGGCAATAACATGAAATGTATTTTCCTGCAATTCCCGTCAGAACAGAAATCAGGCTGGAAGTTGGAAAGTATGTAAGGTAGACTATAAATCAGTAATTTGTGACCTTTTTAACATGGCATAACCCTTTGAAATAATGTTCGGGGAACCTCTACCAAAATTTATATATCAATAGCCCACAGTGTATTAGTCTGATGATCATTGGGAAGAATGCCATCTTAACAGTTAGCCAATAAGATCATTGGTGTCACCTAAACCGACCTGAAAGTCACCAGGAACCCCAAGCAACCCCCGGAGGAACCTTGATTAGGAAACACTGATCTAAACCATAACAACATGCTGCGAACGTAAGATAGAAGGTGGTCAGGCAGCTTACAGCAGAAAGAGAACACAAGGAGGATCTCAGATAGTCCAATGAACAGGCTGGTAACAACTAGGGGTGAGCAAGCGAGATTTTAAAACTCGATCTTGCAGCGAATTTGGCCGTTCCTGCTTACCGAAATTGTAAGCAAGAACGACCAGTGTAAATTCGCCAAACGAGATCAAATTAAAAAAAAAAAACTTAAAGAAAAAAAATGGCATTAGAACAAAACCAAATCTACCAAATTAACTGCCTGCAGAGATCAGAGACAGGATTGCTGCAAAGCTCAGATCCCAGGATCCCAGGAGGACATTGGCCACTCTGGCGCTGGCCTTCCTCAGCCAATTTAGAGAACACTAGAGGTCTTGAATGGGGAGACATGTCCCCATTTAACCTCTAGTGCCTGGGATCGCACACAGGATTCCCAGGGCTGCATTAATTAACCTCTAGTGCCGGGGATGGTATTGATTTCCTAGATCTTCAAATGGTTTAGCGAAAGCAGTTTGCCGACATTTTGCGGACCCATCGGAAGTTCGAGGGAATTTTTGCGAGAATGCCAGAGGCTCATCTCTAGTAACAACAGGAAGTTGTAGATTTGCAGCAGCGACTGGTCAAAAATTTATAAGTGCAGTATGATATGATTTGCAAAAATTGTTAAATACTATACATAGAATTAAAAATATTTGTCAGGTAAATCTGTTCAGGCACATCTAGTGGTAGTCAGCTGACTTCACCTGGACATTATTATTTCCAATCATTCCTATCTAGCATACAGATGACCTTCTGTTCATTCTTTTCTCGTCCTGTGTGACTGTTTTAGACATTTGCTGGTTAGGCATCTGCAACCCCTTTTATATAGTACAGCACTGTGCAATATGTTGATGCTTTATAAATAAAGGTGAAAATTAATAACAATGGGGAAGTTCCTGACCTATTCACAGACAGCAACATGTTTCTTTCCTGCAGGGAACTTCATCTGGTGTGACATTTGTCAAAACTGTCAAGCCTTTAAAATCAAGTCTAAGCCCTACTTGTGTTCTCCCGAAGAGGATGTCTGTATATTTGAAAGAACAAGGACTATTTATGGTATACTTTCTTTATGTAACATGGAATATGATAATTTGCTTATGGAAATATATATAGGATATAAAAAAGGGTTGACAAGTGTGTGTGCTTCTCTCCTATGTATAAAAAATTCCTCTGGATTGCTAAAGGTTTAGGAGGACAAATGTAGCAACCCCCCCCCCCATCCCTAACAAGAGCCATTGCCTATTCGTTTCAGTATTGGAGGCTTGGCTCCATGATCTACAATGCCAGGTGATCTGCCACCCGGAAGAAGCTTTTTTTTTTAGCTTTGGGTGTATCCAGCTAGGGTTCAGCCAAGGATAGCTGTCTTCAGCTTCATTCTTACTGGATTCATGGGATGCATGTAAACCGTTATAAAAGTCCTTCCTTTTCTAAAAATGGATAAAGGGGTACTATGTACATCTTTATTTATTACCTCGGGTGAAAGGGAATCCAGATTCTGAATAAGCTCCCCTACTGCAGATTCCCAAAAAAATGGGGCCATGTTGTGGGCATTTAACCATATGTAAGAATGCCTCTTACATTGGTGGCCAATGGGAAAAATGTCAACCTTACAGATAGTCAAAAAGATCATTGGTGTCATTTAAGCCGACCTGAGAAGCACAAACTGCTCATTGTCCAAGGAACACCTAGCAACCTCCAGTGGAACCCTGGTGGAGAAACAATTATATAAGTTGTGTATATTTCACAGGCTACACAACTGTCTATATAGGTTTATCTACAGAATATAGGCAGTTATAAGAATCATTCAGTAACGAAGTGCAAAATTTAGTACACCAGTGCAATCTTCACTTTTAGATGGGAGTGATAAAGTGACAACAACCAGACGATGTGGTAAACTCAATGAATGCGGCCGAGGCGGGAGCATACGCAGCCACACCAAGACCATTCTGATCAACACCACCTGCTGTCACCGGAATAAATGTCAAGCACCCTTCCCATCATGTATGTATCCATTTTATTACCTTGCTATCTATGCTATTTATGCCTCTGGCATTCTCACAAAAGTTTCCTCAAATCACTATAGGAGGATTATTGCGGCTGCATTCATAAATACACCCATGGGAATCCTCCTGTCAGTGAGCGATCTCAAGGCACTACAGGTCAGAATGAGGGCAAGCCCTGTAGTGCCCGGGGATCTCTCACTGAGAGGAGGAATCACATGGCTCATAAATGCATGGACAGCTCCGCTCCCCTGATTGGTCTTATAGGTCCCAAAAATCCCATCAGCCGAATTTACAAAGGCCGTTCTCGCCTACATATTTGGTAAGCAAGAACGGCCCAATTTGCTGCGAGACTGAATTTAATAAATCATCCTCATATATTTTTTATTATTGACTAGAAGAAAAAAAAAGTGCTAAATTATTCTTATATTTCCAAAGACTTTATTGAATGTATTTGTTACACCTGTGTCATACTTTCCAACTGTCCTTAGTTTGGAGGGAAGATCCTTCTTTCAGATCCAAGGCCTCTTGTCCCTTTTTCTTCAGTTGTCTTTCATTTTGGAAAAAATTTGTACAACTTTACTAAACAAATATTATTTAACATTTGGTAGACCAATCCTTGTGGTCATGTCTCTGCCTCTCTCTGCTCTTGGTCCTTAGAGGAAGGCAAAAAACCATAGTGACCATAGTGCTGGGTCTATGAGACCTCTAACTTTTACTTTACTAGTGATCCAGGATGATTGGTGTATGCTGTACTAATTCCAGCATATAAACCAATGATGGCAGTTTTAGAACAACATTTTTTGAACCAGTTTCATTTTAAGTCAATATTTATTACTTTTTTAAATACTGTATGTATTCAACTATAAACCAATCCGAATATAAACCGAGACTAAGATATCTACTTTTATCTGAAACACAGAAGAAATTACTTTGACTAAAACATAACCCAAACCTAGGACACAATGTGGCCATGACTGCTAACATTCAAAACAGCGATCAAAAGAAATGACAATAATACGAATGTGAACAAATTCATCATATTACAAACTCACTTTTGAGTTGGTTATGATGGTTCATTTGCTCTTCTATGACTTTTTGATCATTATAGTTGGCCACCAGTAGACGGTGATGTGGCCTTATGTAAAGTGTTTCCAGCAGCTTGTCTTTGACAGCTCTGATCTGTCAAACATCTGTGCCATTTTGAGAGCAAAACAATTTGGTTTTTACTAGAGAATATATGGTTTATATCATGGAATGTATTATTTTATATTTTTTTTTCCTTAGTGCCATCCATTAGTAATGATGTCAATGGAGTGATCTGCCCAGCTTGCTTCTACCCCAGCGCTGATCATTGTCTAGACTATAGTGATTTACCATGTACTGGGAATGAGAAACGCTGTGTACATTATACAAAGACAGAATGGCAAGGTATGGGCATTTGTCAAATATGGAGAATTTGGGTAAAGAACTTGTTTCGGATGTGATTTTTTTTTCTTTTTTGTATTTCCTTGGTTATCCATATATTTCGTATCCTGTTTCACATGTAGACCCTTTCTTTTAAGTGGTTCATTGTACAGTGGCTTCAGAAAGTATTCAGCACCCCCTTTACTTTTTTAAATTTTGTCATGTTGCCCCGATGCTAAAATCATTTATATTTTCTTTTTCACATCCATTTGCCCTCAGCACCAAAAAAAAAAAAAAAAGAATTTTAGACAATTTGTTGATATTATTAAAGAAAAAACTGAAATATCACATTTACATAAATATTCTGATCTTTTCCAGCACTACTTTGAATTTATCTTAGGTGCATCCAATTTTTCTTGATCACTGCTGAGATGTTTTTGCACCATGATTGGAGTCCACGTGTGCTAAATGAAGTCAACTGGACAGGATTTGGAAAGGTGCACACCTTTCTATAGAAGGCTTCGTAGCTGACAATATTAGAGCAAAACCAAATCTACCAAATTACCTGCCTGCAGAGATCGGAGACAGGATTGTTGCAAAGCACAGATCCCAGGGTCCCAGGAGCAAATTGGCCTCCATACATCTCCAAAGGAAGATGTCTGGCTCAACCAGACTTTTCCGAAAGCTGGTCGCTCGGCCAAACTGAGAAATCCAGGGAAAAGGGCCTTAGTGATGGATGTGACCGAGAATCCAATGGCCAATGCTGACTGAGCTCCAGCGATCTTGTGTAGAGGTGAGACTAGGTTCCAGGAGGACAACCATAACTGCAGCCCTCCACCGATCTGGGCTTTATGGCAGAATGGAAGCCTCTCCTCCTCTCCTGTGAGCAAGACACATGAAACCCATCTTGGAGTTTGCAAAGGAGCACCTGAAGGACTCTCAGACTGTTAGTAACAAGATTCTCTGCTTATTACTTGTCCAATACCATCCCAACTGTGAAACATGGTGTTGACAACATCACACTGTGTTTCAGCAGCAGGGATGAGAAACAGGTCAGGGTTAAGGGAAAGCAGAATGGAGCAAAGTACAGAGATATCCTCAATGAAAACCTGTTCCAGAGGGCACAGGACCTCAGACTGGGCTGATGGTTCACCTTCTAACATGACAATGATGCAAAACACCGAGTGAATGCAACGCAGGAGTGGTTTAGGGACAACTCTGTGAATGTCATAGAGTGGCGCACACAGAAGACTGACTTAAACCCTAGGGAACATTTCTATAGAGACCTGAAAATGGCTGCCAACTGACGCTCCTCATCCGACCTCACTGAGCTTGAGAGGTTTTGTAAATAATTTTAGCAGAAGAACCATAGGTGCAAAGCTTGTTGCATCATACCCAAAAAAACTCAAGGCTGTAATTGCTGCCAAAGGTACTTCAACTAAGTAAAGGCTCTGGATATATATGTAAATGCAATGTTTAATTTTTTTCTTTCTTTCATAATTACTAAAACGTCTAAAATTCTGTTTTTTAATCAGACTAAGCCTTTTGCACTTCTTTCTTTAACAAAACCTGGTCACGTGCCTTCCCTCAAAATTGGGCCCCTTCAATGTTGAGGGATTTTGCCTTTCTCACATCCATTCCCCCAAAAATGAAAAAGGAGTTTGTGGGCTTTTATCTAAAATCTTTGACCCCCTTCACAAAGTGACGTTTAGGTATCTGCCCCTCCACTCAAGTAAATGAGTATGAGAGTATAGTAGTTCCCAAAAAGGGTCAAATGTATATCACATTTTTTAAATAAATGGTTATCTTTGTGAATCATCACCCTTTTTCTTTTTTTTTTAGATATGTATCTTTCAGCAGAAACCTTACATGGCTGTACCACTGATGAGATTTGTAAATCTGGATCTGGGCTAATAAAATCTGATGGAAATGTTAACTTCAAGACCATGAAAATTGATATCAGTTGTACAGAAAACAGTGCAGCAACATGGAGTACTGCAACTTACAGTTTTTTAATAGTCACGTTTACAACCCTTTATGACCACTAAAAATATTGTTTAATTCTCTGTAATACCATTGTTACTACTTTTACAAGTGGACTATGTAGACTACTCCAAGCATAACTAATAGTGCCCCATCATTGTCCAACTCTCTCTTCATTGTTAGATGCCTACATGTTGAAGACACAGACCAGTCTTTTATCTTGCTTTTCAAACAGTCAATTTTTCTCTTTTCGGACATGTTACCTTTTGGTTATGGGGCCTTAATAATCCTGTGCTATTTTGTTCACTATATGTTATATTTTTGCATTTCTTGCCCTTATGGTGGTGATAGTGACTCCCAAGATTTTGCCCCTAAACCTTAAAGTAGCTATTATCTTGTTCTCTCTCATAGGACCTTACCTTAACCTGCCTGATGACCTCCTATCTTGGGAATGATACTCAATGCCCTATGCTCTGGTCCCAAGCTGAAGGCAAGCTCAAAATTTACTTTAACCTTAAGGCCTTCCCTTCTACGTCCTCATACACATTCTGTGAAGCTCACAAAGCAGTAATTAGGGGTAGTATTAATAAAAAGGGTGTCAACCTTAAAAAGGTTAGATTTCATAGAATCTTAGACCTCCCCACTCAGATTGCTTAGCTTAAATTGGTTTACAAAAACTCTTGTACCCCTCACATAACTAGCCTAACTTTGGGAGACATGCTGACCACTCTGTTTATCTTATTTCATTCCTACTATCAGAAGAATGACATTAAGAACCATTTGTCAGGCATGATTTCTCACATTTTTTTAGGATTACTATCTAGACTTTTATAATATTTCTCTGTTCACTTATCTTATGGTCAGTGTCTCACATAGACTGTAAAAACTTTATCTGAGTGAATATAACCTGTCTACCCTTGATGACCTAGCTAGGTCAATGCTAGACATGTGTAATAAATAGATGCAGCCCTGAAATCTACTAAATTGAAATATTTCATCCTTTTTCCTGGAGGTCTTCATGTGATCATGGGAGTGACTTGACGTGATCATGGGAGTTATGGGTCACCTACCCCTAGAAGGTGACAAGTGATTACGTGAGATCCAAAAACTGAGTGACCCCGTGGTTTTCACCAGTGCACCTCGCAAGGAGTGATTGGCCAGTAACTTACTAAGAAGGTCATCAGTATATGGCCCCCATGGCTCTCATCACCAGGGGCGTACGGGGATCAGATGCCTTCAGTGTAGGAATGACTATCAGGTAGGTAGTTAAACAGGCTGAGGTCAGGGAAGGCAGTGATTACAGGCAGAGTTGAAGTCAAACCCTGGTGAAATCTGGAAAAATGAAGTACTAGCTGGCTGAATGGCATAAAACACACTGAGGATCCAGCAACCTGAGCCTGGAACAAGAGAGGTTTAAAAAGGCTTAGCAGACATTATCAGGGCAGGATTGAATTCAATCTACTCCTTGGCTGTAGCACATACTCCAAAATCCCTTTCAGCTGTGCACAGCCTCAGTTTCTGTGCAGGAGATGAAAAGGTGGAAAATTCACAGATAAAGGGAGTCTGGTGATACGGCAGGTTGCTGAACAGACAATCTGCAGGCAGAGGGTAAAAGTAACATAACTATTCCTGATTGTTTTAGCATCGGCTGTAATGGTAAATGGATTTAGGTCTGTCTCATAATTTATTAGTTTCCATGACTGAAGCTAATCTTCGTACTCTTGGGATATGATATGGGTACATAAGACAGGCTGCAGCTTCTACTCATGAGTTTGTTGGCTGAGCAATGACATTTGGAACATCACTTATTATAATCAAAAACATACGACAGTGATTGTCCTGGGACCCAGCTATGGGAGTCTGGCAATTTTTACGATAGCATATGGAAACGAGTATATTCATATTTATTTTTCCTAATTGTTCTTGGGTGGGGCCAGAAGCTACTTCATCACGGGAGGTCAATGAAGAGGTAGAAGAGTGGACTGTCTGTGTAGAAAGTTATCAAACAGAACACAGTGGCCTGATTTATTAAAGTATCCAAGAAGGGACAATATAGGCTATCAAGGGAGGGCCTGAGTATTAATGCAAACCTGGAATAGAATTCTTAAAAATCATTTGCTATTAGTTTGGACAAAATCCATCTTGGGTTTGCAAGATCACCCACGTTCTCCCGTGATAGTCCTATCCAGTCTTGGAGAGTAATAAATCAGGCCCAGTATCTCAGACCAGAGGTATCAAGAAATCAAGTGGGCATTGGGCTAAAATTTTCTTGACAAAATAAATAACTACAGTATTTGCTGTATACATTTGCTGTTTAAACAGTTTTGCAACATTTTTAATATCACAATAATGACTAAGTTTCTCTCTTTGAATTTTTTTTTTTTGTGTGTAAAGCCTACTTTACATTTTTATGCCATAGTCCCAATCCCCATTATGGAGATGATAAGGGGGAATGTGTTCTGTCCAGATTACCTGAACTGAGCCTGATTATGAAAATGCTTTGGATTTTAGTTAGGAGAGGGGCATAGTTGTCAGAACAAAGAGAAAGTAAGGAGCATATTATATATTACAATAATTATATATTTGTAGCAGATTAATAAGTGGTTGTTTGCATTTTTTGGCACATGCTAAAAACTTTTGTTTTAACCATCTGTATGCTGTACTCCTAAATAAATAAATCTATGGGAACGCAAAATCTGCTTGTAGTCGGTCAAGCAAGACAACTGCTGGACAATCTCGGAACTGTTTCAATGCCATCAAGATACAAAACATGAGGATAATGGGCATATTTTACACAGACATACACCTTAATAATTACCTAAGCTCAAGTCCCTAGGGACGTGCCATATGTTGATAGCTGAAAGTACCTGAGCAGATGTTCCCAGTCATTGTTAAAGCTCTGCAGGTTTGAAAAGCAGGTATCCTTCTCACAGGCACGTCACAATAATGAAATGGACCTTCCCTGTCTTTTCCTTTATCTCTGTCTTTTATTCTACAGGTAAGTAAAATATTATGTTACGTTTTACCAAGAAATGGAAATTAACTTGATGCTACAGGTTACATATTGCATTCACACTGCAAATGACATGTTTACATTGCTAAGCGTGGCTTGAAAATCTATATCAAGTCCTTCTGAATCAAAATCCTCCTCTTGTGAAGTTTCACTTTCTAGGATCCCCAGTGGAATGCTTTTTAAGATTTCTTGTTGAAATTTGGATAGTTATGATGAAGTGGTCCAAGTAATAATTATTTGGATCTAATGCTTCTATTCATTTCTTAATTTTTTTTTTGGTTGTTTCACACATTTATACTGGTGGTTCTCAACCTTATAAACATGGGGGACCCTGGAAAAAACCTTTCAACTCTTTTCTATAATTACTATATCCACAACTCACAGTACATTATTGCAGTGGGAAGAATGTCAACCTCACAGATGGCCAAAAAGTCCCGAGAGTCACAAACTGCTCATTGCTCAAGGGACTCCTGGTTAAGAAACACTGATCTAAATGATTTATGGGAAATATAAGTAGCTATCAGAGATAGTAAAAAAGAAAAATTAATTGTTAAGAAAATACAAATCATCAGTCTTTATTTCGGATGGGAACATTACAATTGTGGAAACCAACCATTGTGGCCAATCCAATGAATGCAGCCAAGAAGATCCGATCAACACCACCTGCTGCCACCAAAATAAATGAGCAGCACCCAAAAAATTGGCAGAATTCTTTATTAATGATTAGAAACTAAGTAATTAATTATACAAGGCTGATATTTTGTTCTCTTGTTCCCACCTATTTTAATGAGGGTATATTTAGCCACAAATTTATGGACCACTTTCACACGTCGTTCTTAACAATTACCAAGAATGCTATGCCGGCTGCTTGCTGTCAATTGGACAAATAGGGCCTGATTTATTAAAGCTCTCCAGGACTGCAGAAAATACACTATCAAGGGAAAACCTGGGTGATCCAGCACACCTGGAATGGATTTCATGCACATAATTTGCTATTAGTTGGCAAATGTTTTCAGTACTGGACCAGATACATTGCAGGTTTGCTGAACCACCCAGGTACTCCCATGATAGTCTATCTTCTCCAGTCAGGCCCATAGAAAGAAAGCATCCTGTAACACCTATCACCACATTTTTCAACCCTTTATATACAATGATAAAAAAAAAACATTTTTAATCCTTTTTTTTTATAATTTGATGGAAAGAGCCTCAGGTTGGGCATAAATTGAGTAAAGATGTTTTTTTATTTGAAACAAAACACTTACTCACTGGCTAGACTGGTGAGCAGCCATCTGTAATGCAGCATGGTATACCGTACAAAATATTTATTGCAGGACTTGACATGCTCTCTGTGAAGTTGTAGTCCTGACATTCTGCACAGTTCCTCCTAAAAATGTTTCTTCTGATGTCATCTAGAAAACAAATTATTTAAGGTTTATTCAGGGGAATGGTTGTGATTTGGTCACTGCTTACCAGTAGGTTATTTCAACTTTTAGGTGACCAGGGTTGGATACAGGTGGTTTTGTCTGGCATTAAGATTAGAATACAAAGGCGTTTATTTATAAATTCTTCTGCTGTCAATTCACATTAAATTAGGCAATAATATTTGTTTATACATATAGCATTTTCTATTGTGAGAGCTGTGCACTTGCAACTAGGTGGCGGAACGAGTCTTTATTTTAAAAGGAACTTAAACGGGAAGTGAAGAGAGATTTGAACACCAATTCAAGATGAATTGGCAGGGGAATAACTTGAATAGAGTTGAATGAATGAATAGAGAGAGAATGAATAGAGCCAAAAATATGATACCTACCTTTGAAATCATGATGAAAACCTTGTACCAACCCCTAAAGGTATGTGAACAAGAAGGGAAAAACTCACATTAGAAAACAAATGTGTTTTTGGCAGTACAAAAAACAAAATTACATGTTGACAAGATTTTTGTTTCAGAGGTAAGAGCAAGAAGTCAGATCATTTCACCTGCCGTAATCATGGCATAATATGTATATCAGTCCATACAATTTATAAAAGACTATCTCGGTCCCTTACACATTTTGCCATTTGGCTTCTTCAGGGCACAGAGGAACAAGTGATTAGTAATGTATTCGAAGATTGGCAGAGATCATGTGAGCAGAGCTGTGAGAGACAATTTTAGGGTATCAAGTCCTAGAATCTTTGAATAAGGATAGAAAGTGCGGATACAGCATCCTTACCTTCCACAAACTTAATTAATCCACGTCAGATTCTGCAGCCAGCCTGTGGGGATCCTGTTTACCTTTCCCTTGCCAGAATTTTAGGAATATATCTAAAACCTAGAATTGTATCTCACAATCACAATTTCTACCGATCATTGGATACATTACTGGTCACTTGTCTATATCACCACTGACGCAGCCAAACGGTAAAACGTGGTGGCCCCAATAACATAACTTATTAAAGTTGATGTAAAGTCAGTTTCTTTTTTTAAATTACATGTTGTAATTGCTATAATTGCTATTTTGTCCCCGTTAGTAAGATTTCATCCTTGCTAAGCTCATGTGATGGTAAAAGCAGGGCCCAGATGAATTCTGAAGGCTGGCCAGAAGTACTTTAGGTGAAAGGAGCCCATTACTTTAATCCTCCTAGTTTTGGATCCCAATGCAAACCCAGCTAGAAGTTATTAAGCAGATATTTGGATCCCTGATCAGTTTAACAAACTACCAGTAAACTGATAAATAGTTCAAGATGGGTCCTGCTTGTTCATAGCCTTTTTATGGAAATTACATATAATAATTGAGACATGTATTACTTCTTTTATTGGTAAAAATGTACTTTTGGTGTAGATCCATGTTCCATATTTGGCTGCCTATTGATGGTGTATTTGATGTCCACCCAGATAATATAGGTCATTCACCTAAGAGGCTTCACTATCCACTTTTAACCTACAAGATTTAAGGTTATAGTCCTCTGAAAAAGTGATTAGCTTCCTCGAATTGCATTGCGGTTCTTATGAATATCATTCAAACCTTTAACTTGTATGTAATATTGTAAATATGTGTTACATATTTTTTATTCAGTTTTGATTTGTTTACAAGGTAACTGCCACATAACTCCTTGCTCAAGGCTGTTTTAGTCTAACAGTCTAACAGCCCTATAGGTCTTTTAGTTACGTCTCAGTGTTTTTATTATTTTTAAGAAGGTGGCAATCAAGATTTTTGCATATTGGTAAGGGGACATTGATCATCTTATATGCTCGTAACCTAGGCCTACAGTTCTGTATAGCAATGCATACTAATATTGCATTTTAGTTTTAGGATTCACAATACATAAAACTTACATAGCAATAAAAAAAAGAAAAAAGGAATTTGAAACATATAATTATTGCATAAACTGTCAGGCATAAAGTGAATGTTTTCACCATAAACTCAAATCTTCTGTAGGATACATAGAAAGATGCACAGATGTGCTTTTCTGATGGGCAAGGTAGTAAACGGTCCTCACAGTGAACCTTATCTGACATTTTCAGCTTTTGGAATATTAACTGTAATTGCAATCATATTTGCTAGCATACAAAATGTGCAGTTCAGGAAAGAAACTGAAAAAAAAAACAAAAATATATAATCAGATATGGCAATGGCCTTCGTGTTTATTAGCCGAAGGACGTATACGATAAGTATCCAGGCAATCGCTTGTTATTAATAAATACCGTATTACGTTTGTGTACGTTTTTAAAACTGGCAACCTTTTTAACCCACTCAAGTGAAACCTGGGACTGGGGGCAGAAGGGAAAAGGCCCCTAGGGTTAGTACTAATAAGCTGGGCAGGTGGTTCTTGATAAATTACTCACAATAAGTGCATGGTGACTTGATGACTTATTGATCAAAACATGACTTGCTTTGGGTAATTATCTTAAAAATAAAGTTTATAGGTGTAAAAGACAGGACCTTCATACTGGGCACTATGGCCCTGATTAATGAAGGCTCTCCAAGGCAGAGGAGAATACACTTTCTTCAGTGAAGCTGGGTGATCAAGCAAACCTGGAATGTATCTGGTACAGGATTCAAATGTTTGCTAGCAAATAGCAAATGATTTTTAGAAACCCATTCCATGTTTTCTGGATCACCCAGCTTCACTTCTAAAAGTGTGTTCTCTCCAGCTTTGGAGAGCTTTCAATAATCAGGCCCTATAAATCTACAGTGTTCACTTGTTGTCACAGTGGCTGACAGATTTAAGCTTTTCAACACCAACTCTTTTTGTGAGTTTGAGATATCTTCTGGCCACAGAAACGAAACTGATGTTCCAAGATGTTGAATGGTGTGTCATATTACATCATAACCTGTACAGTCATCTTTCATCAAGGCCACCAGTCAATATGGCACCATGACACACTTGCTTGAGCCAAAACAAATCACTTCCTTCTGTAAAATGGCTAGTTGGTGCTGTTTGTCCTATGAGCCAAAGGTTCCTAGTTCTTCTCACCACCACCTAGCACTTCTGCACAATCATTAATACAGGGTTGCCTATCTACCCAAGGTTCTGCTTCCTACACTTTTAGGTTCTGTCCTTTTCCATTATCCTCATCCTAGCTGTCAATGATGTCTCATAGATTTGTCCAACAGCCAGAGGAAATGTGATGCAGAAGGAACTAATATAGCTTTAAAAATCAACAGGTAGGTAGAGAAGGATCAACGAGAGAAGATGGTTCATGTCATCACTTTACACTCATTTTCAAAATTCTGGGGAAATCTTTCAAAGTAGCACAAAATTTCATCTCCAGAAAAAAGTCCCGTCCTGTAAAAAAGTTCCATGTCATTTATTTAGGATATTAAAATTCCCTCATGATGTTTATACCAGCTTTTCCTAATCTTTGAAATAATTTTCAGGTCTTTGGGAACCCTTTCTAAAACCAGTGGAGGTCAATAGAAATAATACACCTCACATTGGTGGTCAATGGAAGTACAGATAGCTTTGGTGTCATGCTACTGACTTTGCCAAGTGACATTGTCCATGCCAGGTGGCATTGTTCATGAAATTATGAGGTCACCATGACATAGGAGATCAATCAGCCAAAGCTCAAGGAACCCCTAGTTACCTCGCAAGGAAACCTAGGGTTCTACGGACCAGAAGGTCAGGTCTAGAATAAGCTAGAGGAAGCAGAACTGCCTGGTTCTAGCATGTAGGAAGAAGCAGAATCTCTAAGTGACCCCATCCTCTCAGTAATTCCCTATTCAAACAATATTAAGTCTACACGGTATACAGATCACAGGGAAGACTGAGAACATCTGCTTCATAATCTGTTGGCTGAGATCGTAATATAGGTCCTCTGGGATTTAAGATTAGAAAAAGGTTGCTGAACACAAACAGCTTATAGAGCAAAAACATCCATTGCTTAAAGACAAAATTTTTTGGTCTCTCCAAGTCACCTTACTGATGTCAGACCCTTAATTAAGACATATGACTTGATGATATCAATAAAACTTTTTGTGCATATTTGCAAGGGATGACTGAATGTGATACCTAGATACAATGAAAACATACATGGTAATTCTCCCAATAACCCAATGAAATGTTCCAAAGTTCAATGTATTGTACCAAAAATTTCAAGTTAAGTAAAATAAAACTCTAATGCGATGGTGTTAAGTATATCAAAACTGACATTTATTTGCCAAACTCTTAAAACACCATTGCAGCCACTTCCTATTTACATGTGCTAAAGGGATGGCTAAATGGCATTTCTCAGGCTGGGTCTCCCGATAGTGACAACAGTAGACAATGGCTAACAGTGGACCATGGAGTAATGATACTGAAATTATTAATCCCTGTGACAAGGTTAGGGATGAGCGAGCGAGTTTTTAAAACTCAATCTTGCAGCGAATTTGGCCTTTCTCGCTTACTGAAACTGTAAGCGAGAATGACCAGTGTAAATTCGCCAAACAAGATAAAATTTTATTTAAAAAAAAATTTGTTGATCAGCTCAGTGTGAGATCCCCGGCACTAGAGGTTAAATGGGGACAAGTCTCCCCATTCACAACCTCTAGTGCTCTCTGATTGGCTGAGGAAAGGAAATTCCTGATGATGCTCAAGTGTTGAGTATCTTGACAACCAATGCTGAGCTTTGCATTTACATCTCAGCAAGTTTTCACAAATGAGATAATAAACAGGTAGGTAATAATGTTTATTACAGAAATGACATTGGCTGTCCCTTTTGGCAATAAACAAAAAAGTGAACCAGTTTTTTGGTATTCTTAAAACATATGCAACATTTTGCCTCAATGTCCACGCAACACAAGTTTTCAAAATACTTTTTACAGCTTTTTTTAACTATTAACTGATTTTTTTTAGGAAATGGGTAATTATCCTGATTTTCCAGGGCATTGGGCCATTTTATTCATACCATAAAAGAAATAAAATTTCCAGGAAAGATCTGTGTATGTGTAAATTATGTGTTGTTCTTCTTCTATACCTTGCTTGTTCACTTACCATTACCTTGTGTCCCTCAGGATATTCTTATTTAAGATCGTCTAAGCCACTTGCATTCAGTCACTGTCAGACATCTGTTGGGAGTGGAAAGCTGGCTTACTTCATACAGATACATAAACACAATGAGAGCGACCTTCCTTGCCCTGTGCTTTGCCTCTGCTCTTTTATCTACAGGTGAGTGGAGAATTATTTCAGTTATTTCATTGATGAAAGTGTATCCTCCCCAGCCTCGGAAAGTAAATCAGACCTATTGTCTCATATGCTTAAATCACAAATTATATAAAGATGTAAATAATATAAAAAACATTCACTTATTTTAAATATAAAACCAAATTGAAGTGTTAAAAACTTGTAAAGTTTGGGTAAAAATTGGGTAAAACATTCATAATATATAGTATTTTAACTTGGATTTTGGATTAATATATTTCTATTTATGAATAATTTAAATTTATTGTTTTGATGGATTAAAAGTATTTAAAATATCATTTGCTTCAATAGGAAAATATTTAAATCATGGGTAAAAATTATTCAACTATATTCCTATTGGATCCAATGTGAAAACTTGGGTAAATAGTGAGTTTTGAATAAAATATTTATAAAAAAAAATCCTATATAGTTTGATCCTGATGGTAATTTTCATTGATATTATGTGAAACCCACTACACAGGCAAGGGCACACATGCACAAAATGTTTCCCAATAGCTCCCATATGGTTGAATGGGAGCCGTTGAATGTGGTTTGGTTTACCGAAGGTCTGAACTTGTATTGTAGGTAAATCTGCGCCCATTCTCAGTTGTATTTCCAGACTTCAATATATTTGTTCATGACTTTTCTTTCAGTCACTTCCCTCAGGTGCACGTACTGCAGTGTGATAAATACCTTGAGTGAAAAATTATTATCTAATCCGGGAATCAAATTCTCCTCAGAGGCGTACTGTGATGGTCCTGTTTTCAACTGTTCTTCAGAGGATGCCTGTGGGTCTATATATGTTTCCGAAATAAATTGTGAGTTCTACCTTCAAAGACATTTGCATGATTCTTTTTTACCTAGCTGCATCGTGTGAAGCAGTTCTAAACCCCTTTTCTGAATGGCAGTTAGGTGGCTTGTCATATGGAGAGGTGATTCCTAGGGAATGGTGCAGATCAGTGGGATATGCCTCAAATGCCCTGATCACCACCTCTGCCATCAATACTTCACCATTGTACAAAATGATGGTACCTGCCAGCCAATGAATGGATCACGTACCCCATTTGCAAATATGGCAATCAGTTACTCCATATAAGTAAAAGAAGCTTCTTATTATCTCATTAGGGTAAATACACTGGATAGAGTATGGGTGTTTGTTGATTTTGATATTCTTATTAAAAAAAACTTTTAGAAATCTTGCTACATAAAAGTAATCATCAGGTTCTTTAAAGTAAAGGACACAGAAGTGATTATTTCAATCTCAGACTGGTGCTCCTTATAATTAGGTTCTTTAACTTTTCAACCAATCATTAAATTACTGAATCTCTTATTTTAAAATGTAAGTAGAAAGGGAAAACAAAATGTGTAAATACTAATCACATCTCTGTGTCATGCTTATTTTAGAATGTACCTTGGGGGTGTGACATGGGATGGGTGTGTCCCTTGTCATTTGACACACCTATAGTATGTCACACCCCCAAGGATTTTTTTTACTATAACCTTTATGCTAAAAGGTTTTCCTTTTGCTCATGCAAAAAAAGTTGTAAAGACTGTATGACTTTTTCACACAAATAATATATTTTACTTTCTTGGACAAAGGAAAAAGTGCACAGGTGTTGGGTGATTGGACCAATGCTGCCACATGGAAGTGGGGGAAAGAGTCTACAGCCTCGTGTAAGATCCAAGGCCCAAGTCAGTGTATATACAAATATTTTGGGCCCCAAATGTATTTGGTGGAAGAGTGAAGGGAAACATTATTGTTAGATGCCATAGGGTTATCCCTAAAATGAATCCCAGATTAGACTTTATACATATCTACCACTTTTCATCTCCATTAGAAGTTTACAGACTTCACAGAGGAAAGGTAAAGTTGTTTCCAGTTTTGGTCAGCTCAAATGAAGCAACAAAGGCATTGTATTTCAGGTAAAATTCAAAAAAGGATGTTCTGTAATTGCTGAAATGTTCATAGCAATAAAAAAGAAAACAAATACAAACACCATATCTATGGTCTGGTAAACTGCAATATATTACATTTTTGTTCTTGGGTGTAATAATATTTAAATTATACAAGTAGACATAACAGTCTGTAGATCCATCTTCAGATTTTTGAAATATCTAGATAGCACTGGTCCTATGAGTTGCTCCTGAGTGCAAAAGCATGCAATTTATCTACTCTAGTACACATAAGCAGATCCACTGGCAATTTTTCACCCTTGGCAATCAATATTCTGAACAGTTATTGACCAGTTGAAAGCCCCAAGACAATGGACACCAGTATAAAAGAATCTGCCACCCCAACGAGAAAGCGATCTGAAGAATATTGGTTTGTACATTATTATGGATTAAAATGGAATGCATTCAGTTGATACTTTCCAACACATCTGATGGAGCCCTAATTGAGCAAAACCTCCAAAACCCCCTCCTGTGATCAGCTGGCTTCAGATTCATTTAAGACTGTATAGTGCCAGAGCAGCTCAGGTCCAAGGGGAAAGAACCGGCTTGCTTTGTTGATGCAATTAACAATGTCACATGTATCTTGTTGTCTACGTGCAGGCAACAAACATATGAGAAACATCTGCAGGCTCTGCACCCGTATCTAATCCTAAGAGATAGATAATTGCTTCTAAAGCTTCAGGCATTTAGAATGCTAAACAACTCTTGTGATGTCTTTAGAACTCAACTCCAACAGCTAAATACACAAAAGATATAAAAATATTACCATATGAAATGTGTCAAACACATCATTACTGGTTTGCATTTGACCTGAGCCAAGAAGAACTGAGAAGGCCACTTATTACAGATTAGGGATAAACTAAGTAGATGGCACAATATCCTCATGCAAACTGAGTTTGTAACTTTACATAGAAGCAGAGCCCCATTTAATGGTGTGACCTGAGTATAAACCATTTTTTTTTCTAATAGAATTTTTTGATGCAAAAACTCTTGGTTTATATGTGAGCATATATGGTAAATGCAGAGGTTTCTGCATGTGGGTTGTCCAAAAAGATCTGAAGGAAATACTCACAGTCTTAGCCCAAGTACCTTCAGCAGGGATGATCATGCCTCGTGTGTTCAGACATTATTTCTATAGCTCAGATTTGAAATCTATTTTAAAAAATATTTTGCTGGTAATGTGAAGTGAATTAAAAACATGATAAAATATGATAATGAAGAAAATTATTTTTTATTTTGTTATTAAATACTTTTTTTTAGATAATCACTCAAAAGAAGTATATTTTAAGAGAGATTGTGTGAAGATACATGACTGCAATATGAGTGAAAGCATCTCAACGCCTGGGATGAAGCTTTCATACAGCATCACCTGCTGCAATACAGATAGCTGCACCCCAGTTCAGCCAGTGTGTAAGGCTTTGGTTTGAGACTTTAAACATTGTTAGACATTGTGCTCCTCATCAGACACTACAATTTTGCCAACATCATCTCATTTACTTGTGTTGTTGGATGTTTATTTTATCCCTAATAATTGGTAAGGATAAGAGAAAATTAAGGCTTCTCATTTTCCCCAATTTTTTTTTGAAAAATCTTTAATATTTAGGATGAAAAAGCTGAAATTTAGGGGACACATATTGAGAGATGATGGATGTTGCCATTGATGAACCAATTTTAATGATTGCTAATAGATGAATAGACACAGAGGGCCTGATTTGTTAAATCTCTCCAAGGCTAGAGAGAATACACTTTCACCAGTAAAGCTGGGTGATCAAGCAAACCTGGAATGGATTTCTTCAATGTCATTTACTATTTGCTAGCAAATGCTTTGAATCTTGGACCAGATCCATCCCAGGTTTGTTGGGTCACCCAGCTTCACTGGTGAAAGTGTATTCTCTCCAGCCTTAGAGAGCGTTAATAAATCAGGACCAATGTGCCGATTTATTAAAGCTTGACAAGACTATCATGGGAGAACCTGGGTGATCAAGAAATCCTAAAACAAATCTGCTTTAGGACTGAAAACATTTGCCAACTAATAGCACATGACGTCATTTAATCCAGGTTTGATGATTCACCCAGGGTTTGCCAGGTTCTGCTCATCTACAGAAGCACAAAGCCACCTTTGTTCATTTTCTTGACTCATCATCTACTTCTGCTAAGTGCGTTAACTTGTCACTCTCCCTATGTATAGCAGCTTGGGTGTACTTTTGTTTGGTGCAGTGTCCAATACCAAAACTGCACTTTGGGAGGTGGGACTTTTTCGTCCTCTTAAATGATGGGTCAAATGAAGACATAATTATCAGTCCATGACCTCCTTCACCTTGACTGTTGAGGAGTACACACAGTAGTGATATTCTTCTTAGTTTGTATACATTATTTTCTATGCACTTACAAACCTTTTTTTTATTATATTCTGTTAAATTTTGAAGTGAAAGCAGAAAACACAACCAAGAATGAGGCTTTGTGCCCAGCCTGCTACTCTGAGCACGGAGAGTGTGAAGCCAAGTATTCAATGCAATGTACCGGTGAAGAGAAATATTGTCTGGGTTTTAAAAGAGAAAATGCATTTAGTAAGTTAATGCAAAACATTACTTTGAACTTTTACTTTATATCCTACTAATTAGGTAAATATGAAATAATGAAAAATAGTATTTTAAAATGTCCACGCATCCCTTTGTAGATCTCTTCATTGGCTTCCATTTCACCTGAAAATTAAATTCAAGCTCCTCTGCTTTGCCTTCAAATCTCTCCACAGTTATTATCCCACTTACCTTTCTAACCTGATAAAAAATACTCTCCTAGTTACTCTCTTTGCTCCTCCAATGACCTACTAATGACTTCCTCACTCATATCCTCATCACACGCAGGGCTCCAAGACTTTTCTAGAGCTGCCCCAACTCTCTGGAATGGTCTTCCTCGTCCTATTCGGCTTGCTCCTACTTTCTGCTCATTTAAAAGAGCCCTAAAAATTGCTCTTCTGTCTTTTTCTGTCTCCTAAAACCCTCATTACCTCCCACCATTCCCTATCCCCCTACTGTGGTGTGATACTACCCCCACCTCCTAGATTGTAAGCTCTTCGGGGCAGGGTCCTCTCCTCCTCCTGTGTCACTGTCTGTATCTGACTGTCATCTGCAACCCCTATCTAATATACAGCACTGCCTAATATGTTGGTGCTATATAAATCCTGTTTATTATTATTATTATTAATAATAATAATAATAATATTAATAGGTGAAGAATAAATTTGCAGTCATGTGAGTCTCTGCCAACAGCTTTTCTGTGGTACATTATCCTAGGGACAATAAGCCCCTGAAATAACAAAGGCAAATGTGAGCTAAAAGATTGCCCTAAAAGCATGCAATCTCTAGTACTTAAGCATAACTATATAAAGCATTTTTGGCACAATGAAGGCCTCAGACCCAAACTTATGTTCAAACGTTGGTTTTTATTTAAGACAATACTAACCCTGCACCCTAGTGCCTATAGGTCATAATGTAAAAGGCTAACTTAGTGACCAACAGGGAGCTGGGTAGAGGTGGGAGATCCTATCACTGACTTCCTAGTGTTGTGACACATTAAGCCTTGTATATTTGAGGAGCAAAAACAAGTTCCACTATGCAGGAAAACATAGAAAAATGGGTACGGGATTTATAATTTTTTATTCAAAACCTAACATTTTTGGGGTGCAGCAAATTCGTCCAGGACATGATGTTGGTATATTCTGCATAGCCATATTAGTTCTTGAAAGAAACAAGCAGAATGACTATTTGCCTTGTTATTTCCTTATTAAAGACATGAATGAAGTTTATTCCAGTGGTTGCTCTACTAAAAACGTATCCAAAAAGGATAGAAACCTGGAATTTTTATCTAGACCGAAGAGTACAGAAACTGTTTCCTGCAATAAAGTGAACAGCAACCCTGATCAAAAAACAGGTGAGTCCATATTTTCAGTGAAAATGCAATCAGCATTGAAAATAGAATGAATTTCAATTTGAACTTTTTTTGATGGCACAGGTTTGGAATCAGTTTGAGAATTCACTAAAAGATGTATTTGAATATCTTTAAAGAAAATATGATGGCATGGCTATGGATGGCATGGCAAATTCTAGAGTAAAAGGAGTTTTGCTCTTGGCCGAGTGGCCACAGATGCCCACGGTGGGCATTTGGTTACATCTGGCCATGTCTGATGTGCTAAATACTTCAATGGGGCTTCAGTATCCTCCCTATAATTTATTTAAGCTGCGTGGGAAGAAGCTTCAGGGGGGTGACAGCTCCTGTACTGTGACCCAATAACAGCCGGGCGGTTACTGAAAAGTGCTGGGTGGTGCGCCTGGGTAAAAGGGGATAGAGAATACACAGGGCCTGAATAGCCAGGATGGCACTAGTAGTAAATAAATAGCATGACCACGTCAGCCAATTCTTGATTAAGCTGTTTTTTTGGCAGATTTTCCAACCAGTAAACATTGACCTGTAACCTCTTCTTTTCCAGGTCATTTCATCTGGTGTACTATTTGTCATGATTACAATATTGATGGATGCAGAGACAAACCGCACTTGTGTTCCCCTCATGAGGATGTCTGTGTGTTTGAAAGAAAGAGGAGTATATATAGTAAATTTGTATTTTCTTCATACGTAACATGGTGAATGAGTTGCAGAAACAAGGGATTGTACTTAGTAAAACATGAACCTTTGAAAATCCTTTTTGCACGGTGGGTGAAATTTGCCATGATTTTTAGTGAGCAGGTAAAGTGGGTATATTACTTCATTATCAATGCGAAAATGTAACAAGGAATTAGGTTTTTAGTCTTATAACTTCAAAAAAAAAAAATAAAGAGGGATCAACTCTAGATCATGTAAAATCATATGTCTGATCTACATTGGGGTTGATGTTAAATTGGGGGCTAGAAACATTAAGTTAAAAGACAGATCCAACACACAGCTTTATTATAATACATCATGCACTACTTGGAAGTCCAAAGAAAAAAATAGCTTGAAGTCTGGAAAAGAAAAATGAGGGGCAATGCTAACCTATTTTTACATATATAATGGAGACTTAAAGGATCACGTGATCAAAGGCCATGTATTGTGTTTTTTGTAGAAATCCAGTTCACTTCAATCCGAATTCCAACTCGAATTGCACCTTTTCTGAGATCAGATTTAACCAATCTGACATTACTACACCTGTCATTGACAGCCATTAGTTATCTGACAAGCAGTTTTCAGCCCTGTCCAGTTCAGATATTTATTGGTATTTATTGGTCTCCACCTTTCCATAACATAATGGTGTGGGAGTTCTGTAGGTCATTAGAAGAAACCTAGACAGTGATGATAACACTACTTGAGATATTACTTCAGCAGAAGCAGCGTAAACCAAAAGTATGAAGTTCACTAAAAAGATATTGTCACACTTACCTCTTGCTCGCTAAAGCACAGGCATCTCTCTTCTGCGCGTGTGGGCAGTTCAGACTCCAGGCGTGCCTACGCTACCAAGCTTTATTAGTTCCGCCCAACCCTCAGGCCAACATTCAACATTCTAACAATTGTCCTATGCATTACAGACACATATATTACATAAATAGTAAAGACAGTTACATAACATCAGTTAAGGATTTAGGATTTAAAAAGAGTATGGGAAATGTAATATTATTGACCCTAAGCCAATATAATTTTTCTCAAAGCTAAACAAAAAGTTCAAGGCTCCATTGTCCAGCAGAAAGGAAGACTGGAAATTTAGATATTTTTGAATTTACACTAGTAGCTCAGCTAAACACCTCCTGGGACATTTAAGCACTCCATTTAGAATGTGAAAATATTAGTAAAGATCATGTCTCACGGAGCCATCTTCTGTTTCAGATGGGGAGGATGAAGTTGAGATAATAAAACGGTGTGGCAAATCCAGTGAATGCAACCGAGCTGGAAGCATTCGGAGTTTAACCAAGACCATCCTGATAAACACCACCTGCTGTGATCAGAGTTTATGCGATTCACCTTTGCCAAGCTGTACGTACAAAAAAAAAAAAAGCAACTATTCCTGTTTATTGAATTTTTTTCAGATGATGGCACTTTTTCCTGTCCAATAATAAGAAGTCACATTTCCTCTTAAATATGACAAAAAATGGCACCAATGTAAGGCCTTGGCCCAGATAAGTACTCGTCAGACACGAGTCCCCCAATCTAACGCTGCATGCTTCGCATATTGCAAGCCCTCACTCAGCTCCTGGGACGGGCGAAGTGTGCAAGGGATAGTTTCCAGGGAAGGGCTGTTAGAGGACCAGACCAGATTCCAACAGAGACAAGTCCAGAATACAGAAGTAATACATCCACCAGATGAGGTACACAAGATCAAGCAGAGTCAGGTTCACAGGCAAAACGTCGGTCCAGGCAGCAAAACTCATAGGTCAGAAACAGTAAATCAGATGAATACACACCAGCAGCAAGTCAGCCTAGCTTAACGCTACAACGGGCACTGGGGAGAGGCTTTAAAAGCTCAGCAGGCAATGGCAGCACAGGATAGAGTCAGGAACTGATCAGCCTCTAAAATCCCCTCCAGCTGCGCACAGCCTCAGAGTATGTGCTGTGGATGCTGATAAAATACATCAGGCTAAAATACAAAAAGCATACTGAAACAGCTTCCATATGTTATCCATGTATTTTACCTGTTTTCATTTTTGTAAATGATCTTTAATACAATACAGTTCAATGTATTTATTGTCCCTTATCTTTTTATTAGTTCCAGTCACCAATAATGACACCAATGGGGTGATCTGTCCGGCTTGCTTTGTCCCCAACTCTGATCGATGTCTTGGCCGGAGTGATTTAAAATGTATTGGGAATGAGAAACGTTGCATACATTATAAGAGAGCTGAAAAGCAAGGTATGTGCATCCCTTGCGGGGATAAATGATGTATGGGAAGATCTCTAGAATATTTGTCTATATAAAAATGTTGTCCACTTACTTTTAATGTACACAGTGGGCAGTGTTTTTTGGAACCCCCCCCCCCCCCCCTCAACACCACCATCCATTAGATAATGCTCCCTGCCATCTACCCTAACTATAGACAATAGCAACATCAAGCTTGTTGTTGAGTGTGAAGCTTTCCCATTGACCGATAGTTTTACCCCAAGGGCAGTTCCCCAGGTATGATTCCTGTTGTGTACTGGAAGAACCAGTTCAACAAACACAAAATTGAACATGGCCAAGCAAACCTTCACCACATTTAATACGCTGAGTGATATGTATTTCTTTAATGGGGATAATTCTCCTTTTGTAAATCAGCCCCATTCGTTTTTTTATCTGCACTCTTTTCTCTTACAGATTTGTACATTGTGACAGAGAGTTTACATGGCTGTACTACCGATGAGGTCTGTGAAGCTGGATCCAGTCTGTTGCTTCCAAATGGAGTTCATTACAAGACCATTAAGACTGATATCGCATGTAATAATGCGATAACACATCGCACTGAGAGTTACCCTTTCCTATTATTGACTGTAACGGCCCTCAGTGTCCTTAAAGTTGAGATGTAGTTGATAAAAATACAACATATAAATGATCTTGGTATGTTGGAAATTTGGTCATTAAGTTGACACCCAAGAAGATATTTTAGAAAAAATATATAAATGCAGCACTACTTTTATTAAAATAATTAATATTTTGTATTAAAGGAGTGCTAATATTGAAATTTGACCTATCTCTTGCAGTCCCTGTGTAGCAAGGCTGAAGTTGGGAGAGGTAACATGCTGATTAGAAGAAAAGAAGAATGAGAAAAAGAGATGAGCTTATTTTCCTTCTACTTTTTTAATTTGCAAATCACAAACTTGGAAAGGGGGGGGGGGCAAGACCTGTAAGTGTATACTGATGCATAGATGATTACCAATTGCTTAGATGGATGACATCCCGCTATGAAAACAGAGAGTGTAAATAGAGATATTGGGGTTTTCGTGGCATCTCTTTATGTCCAAACTTGATCCAAAGTTGGTAAAGTACAAGTTTCTTTATAACAAATAAAAATGTAATTCAATTATAGATAAAATATGCCTTAAACATGTAGCCTTTCTACTACATATACTGTATAGGCTTCCGAATTTCTAGACAAAGTCTAAAAACTATGATCCTATCCACATAAATCATCTCATTTAGGATAGCACAGTAGTAGGATAAACCTGACATGTTTCGCAAATAGTTGCTTCTTCAGAAGTGAAGAGGGTACATGTGGTATAAATCATTACCAAAAATCAATCCCAAAACTAAAAGGTTTTGGTGGTTACCCAAGTAATACAACGGCATATTCAGGAACCTACCTTTATGGTTTCTGTATTCATGGAAGGTCGACTGCTACAGTACACATAAGTATGTGTCAAATGAATCAATGCATTGTAACACTTTCCCTAGGAAGTTTAGACATAGGTAGAGACATGCTGAGCTCAGACTCATATCTGGACAACAATAGAGATTCTCAGCAATATTCTCTTATGGAAGATCAGTTGTTTCTATGAGATCTTGGGGTGCGTGTTCAATTTGGGGGTGGCTGAAAGATATATGCTCAAATCTGCTACCGTTTTGCCCAAGTAAATCAATGAATAGGCGAAAGCCCTAGATAACTAATTGAAGGTAGAAGTAGAGCTGGTTTGCTCTGGTTTGGTTTGCTGGCAGTTTGTCGAACTGACCCCAGTGTTCCGGTTGATTCCTAACTGAACTTGAATCCCATGAAAGTCAATGACAGAGGCACATTTAGCCAACACTATGAAGATTCCAGCTCAGCCAAACCACTGACAGACTGTGACAGGTGTCATAGAAGTTTACAGCTGTTGACCGCCCCCATAACTCCCAATATTGAAACCAGAGTATGCAATATGCTTAGGACCTATGAAAGAATACGGGAGTGAGAATGTGTGTCCGATCATCCAACCGGAGATATTCAGTTTTTTTTATTTCAGCTTGAATAATATATGTTGATCTTGATGTTGACACAGACCCAAAGCCAAACACTAACATTACATTGAAGTAGTGCTCTCCTGGCCAGAAGATCCTCAGTCATCAGAGCACGGGAGAGGTTTATATGTATCAGGTGATGTTTTTAAAAGTAAAACCAGAACAAACAGTACTTTTCTTCTAAAGCATCAACCATTTCCAGCTGAGAAATACTTGTGACGATCTCCTAATTGCAGGTTGCAAACAAGTAAAGGCAAATACATAATTGTTTATTGAAGGTCATGATGCAACACCAAAAGCATTGCTTATAAATGACCTTCTAGAAAGCTGCAAATTTAAAAACATTGGAAAGGCCTTATGTTAACATGACACATATACTATAGGCTGGCTGGCTGTGTATTAGACAATAAAACTGTGTTTCTATCTCTATCACAAAGCAGTGAGAAATGATTATGAGAACTCGCCATGAATGTATAAATTTCTCCAAACATGCACAACAAACGCACTTTCTGCCATTTGGTTTGTTGTAAGTTTATTTTTTAAAGCCGTTGTGTTTTCCCTCTGAAATCATGAGAAGTTTAAAAGATGGTTAATTGTGAACACCGGCAAAAAAAGTGCAGCAAGGAAATTTGTGCTCACATTCTGCAGCAACTTCAGGTAGAGCCAAAAATTTATCGAAAAGTCATCACTTGGTGCCGAAACCCAGATCTTCCAGTATGATCCTGAAACAAAACCACATTCACAGGAAACACCTTAATTACTAAGAATAAAAAAAGTCCAAAGCCATGCTCATTGTGCTTTATAATATAAAGGGGGTCATTTTGGCAGAATATGTTCCAGAAAGCACACCAGTGACCCAACATTATTAAAAAGCTCTAACAAAGCTGAGAGAAAGAGTAAAAATAAAAAAAGACGGGCAAAAATGTGGGAAAATGGTTTTCATTCTTCATTGGGACAATTCACGTTCCCACACAGCACTTTCTGTGAAGTATAAACACATTACTACACTGGAACATTCTCCATATTCCCCGGATTTGGCCTAAATTGAATCTGTGATTGAAGGAGCATGCTTTCGGCATTATTTAATAAAGCTCTCCAAGGCTGGAGAGGATACACTTTCATCATTGAAGCTGGGTGATCCAGCAAACCTGGAATGGTTTTCCTAAAAGTAATTTGCTATTTGTTAGCAAATGTTTTCAATCCTGGACCAGATCCATTCCAGGTTTGTTGGACCACTAATGAACTAATGAACCACTTACTTTTGAGCACTGGGTTTTTGAAGGTTCTTTTGTTGTTATTCTGTCTCTCACAGCTACAATAAACCTACCATTACAATTAATGACATGCCATTTCTTTGTCAGAAGGTAAACGTACAAAATCAGCAGGGGATCATATACTTCTTTCCCGCACTGTATGTGTAAGTCCATGCAATCCTTTCTAAATTATTATTTTTACATTTTCAGCTTCTTTCCTTAAAATAAAACCCGGGTACCCCACCATAAAGGTCCTTGTGTAGATACTTCCTGGTAAAGGGTAGCATTTCTCTGTCTCTGTCCTTCATTGTCACCCAGGCTTTAACAGTGGGTGACAGAATCAGGCATGATTAACTGTTTTCTCCATCATGGCAAATGTGAAAGAACGAGAAGGAAAGCCATGCTTTTGGAGGGCAGAATTATTTTATAAAAACAATAAATTTTAGTAGTTTAAAACATACTGAACACTGAACAAAGGTCTCCTACTTTAACCCTAGGCTAACATGGGTACTCTAGTCTAATAACCATGGAATGGTAATATTGTATTACATCAGGTTATGTTTGCAGTAATAAATGTGTTTCGCACCCAACGTGTTTCACCTTGCAAGGCTTCCTCAAGGATTTTGGGAGACCTTTGGGGTTACCATGATATACAATATTATCATCTTACATCAGATGTTCCCTAGATGGTAAAAAGTCTCAGCAATATCATTAAGTAAGCGTTGGTATATTATTTTACTCTACAATGTATGTATTTTCTCATTGAACATATTGATTGATAATATTGTATAACCCCAAAGGTCTCCCAAAACCCCTGAGGACGCCCTGCGTCCTCAAGCCGGGCAACTAGTAGTCAGCTCCTATTCTGTTTTTCCTCTTGGGTCATCCTTCTTGGTGGAACACATCC
This sequence comes from Pyxicephalus adspersus, assembly GCF_032062135.1. Classification (NCBI taxonomy): domain Eukaryota; kingdom Metazoa; phylum Chordata; class Amphibia; order Anura; family Pyxicephalidae; genus Pyxicephalus; species Pyxicephalus adspersus. The sequence goes on from NC_092868.1 coordinate 7,102,230, forward strand.
CTCCACTGTTTTTTCCATCAGGAAATGCCATGCCACCTTTATTTAGGTCAATGCTAGTTCTTTTCAATCTGTTTTTAAAATGTTCCAAGTTTGACATTATTATTATACACTGAAACTAAGAGAAGATAAATCAGATCCATACAAGCAGTTGAACTGGGAATTGCTTTTAACGATCAATAAGAAAGTAATTTATTTAAAATGTTAGTCCCATATAATTTGTTATATATTGTAACAATAGTGTGTTAACATTGGAAAAAAAAGTACAACTGGTATAAGAAAAGTTTTCCAGGACACCTGTTCTGATCCTAATATCATATGAAGAATAGGTGACACAATATCTAAACTATATCCTTCTCTATGATCTGTTTTCATTATGGAACACTCCGGGGTTTAAAATCGACACTATGGTCTGACGGCTACAGATAAAATAAGGATATCAACCAAAATGTAATAAAAAAAAACACTAAAGAATTGCATAATTTTAAAATAGGTTCAGAATGGCAAAAGAAGGAATAGGTGCAGGAGCTGCATGACTGGGTGGAAGGAGAGACAGCTACGTTAAGGTTAAGGGAAATATGTGGGATTGCAGAGAAGTCAGATAGATGACTGGTGGTGGGGTATAGTGGAAATGGGGTTTGGGGACGGCAATGACAGTGATAGACACAAACTAAGCCATTAGAAGTTTAGTTGGTAAGGTAAAACCTTCCCATCCATTCCCTCACTTGGTCGGGTATAAGGTGGAATCATTTTTTGGAGTTCAGTAAGTAGTGGATGGTTGAGGCTCTAGAAGCCAGTGGTTTTTGTAGTGCTATAAAAGTGCTTAGGGACCTAACCTCAATGTGGTGTCCTCTTTGTTGGCAACAGTACTTTGTGGTGGATTGCAGGTACAATGACAGTACAAGGTGGCAGGGGTCCAAAAATACCAATGGTACTGAAAAATCGTCAAAGACCCTTGGACTTTTAGAATACAATGTCCTTTGGTATCTACAACCATTAGGGAAAATGTTTTGTTATTGCATTTACAACATACTGTTATATGTTATTTGGGTTTGGTAAAGGGTTGGAGAGGTGTCTGAGCTGCAGGATGGGGTTAGATGGGTACCTCTGATTTACCCTGGTCAGGAGAACTAGAAGAACTTACGTGGCCTGCATAGAGCACTAAATTCAATCCAAATAAACACCCTGGGGATGATTTGGAATGAGCAAAATCTTCTCATACTACATTAGTACCTGACCTAACAGGTTCCAATTTGAATGAAAAGGCACGCATTCCCCAAGGCACAGTCCAAATTCTTGGGGGAAAAATCTTAATTCTGTATCAATGGTATTTCAACAGGATAGCCATATGCTCATATATGCACTGGGAGAAGATGATTTAATTCAAGTCTACATTGGATCAGCCATGTAGTAGTAGGTCATTTATTTAGGTGGACCTGGAGTTGGACTTCAACCACAAATTACAGAATAAAGGCAAGCCAAGAATACAGTCAGAGGACAAAACACAATGGATAGTAGATTGTAGTTTTTTCGGTCACTGGTATTTCTGACTAAACCTGAGCTACTTGTGGTGGTCTTGGTAGCTTTAGAAGTTGACTGTACAACCTTGGCACTACTTATGCTAGATTGTACGGTGGTGCTGCTTCTGTTGGATTGTACAGTGGTGCTACTTCTGTTGGGTTGTACATTGGTGCTACTTTGGCTGGATTGTACAGCGGTGCTACTTTGACTGGATTGTGCAGTGGTGCTGCTTCTGTTGGGTTGTACATTGGTGCTACTTCTGTTGGGTTGTACATTGGTGCTACTTCTGTTGGGTTGTACATTGGTGCTACTTTGGCTGGATTGTACAACGGTGCTACTTTGACTGGATTGTACAGTGGAGCTACTTCTGTTGGATTGTGCAGTGGTGCTGCTTCTGTTGGGTTGTACATTGGTGCTACTTTGGGTGGATTGTACAGAGGTGCTACTTCTGTTGGATTGTACATTGCTGCTAATTTGGCTGAATTGTACAGTGGTGCTACTTTGACTGGATTGTACGGTGGCGCTACCTCTGTTCGATGGTACAGTGGTGCTACTTTGACTGGATTGTGCAGTTGTGCTACTTTTGTTGAATTGTACAGTGGTGCTACTTTGGCTGGATTGTGCAGTAGTCCCTGTACTATTTTTATTAGATATTGTACTTTGAGGAGGGATACTTGTAACTTTAGGAATGCTGGTTGAAGTGGTATGGCTTAAAGTAGTAATGGAGGTTCCGCTTGTCGAGGTCCTAGCTGTGCTTATGGGGACTGTGCTTAGAGAAGTGCTTATATGTTTACTGGGAATACTGGTGGGCAAGGTACCAGAATTCCTGCTTGTAGTGATTCTATAACTTGTTGAGCTGTTTATAGTGGATGTGGTAGTACCAGCCTTGCCACCTTCAACAAATATGCCAAAAATTCTTAAGGTTAAATCAGTAGTGCTTTCAAAGCTGCCATCATTATTGCTTGTAGGAATGTCTGTATTGGTATCAGTCATTTCACTTTCAGTAAATTCTGCACTATAACTTACAGGGGTGTCAGTAAAACTGTCTTCAGAGTGGTCGGTAATGCTGTAAAATGCTTTGTCAGGACTATTAATATCAGTAATATCAAGGTAGCTGGCTGTGGTTGTGTCAAAGATGGATGTATCAAAAATTCTGTCTATGGCAGCATCAAAAAGTTGGCTTTGTGAGAATTCAGTTATGGTTTCAGAGGTGTTGTCATCTACAGGGCTTACAAGGGTGTCAGCGTTGGCGGTCAAAGTGGTGTCAAGATAACTGGTTGAAGTAGTAATAGGTAATGGGGTTGTTGGAGCAGACATGCTGTACATAGTTGGAGTAGGGCTGGTGGGAATTGAAGTATCAATGGGAACACCGGGTGTAGACGCGATGGGAGAGGATGTAGTAGCAATAGGGGTGCTTGTTGTAGAAGTGCTAGGAGAGGATGTGGTAACAAAGGGGGTACTTTTGGTAGTAGTACTGGAAGAAGATGTAGGAGCGATAAACGAACTTTGGGTACTTGTGGGGGAAAGTGCAGAAGCAACAGTAGTATTAGGAGAAGATGTAGTACCAGCTGACGCTCTTGTTGTATAAGGAGATAATGTAGTAGTGCCAAATGTGCTGCTTGCAGTGGATGTGCTTATTATAGACGCAATAGATTTACTTGTCATTCCCCCTGCAGAGCTGGTTGTGGAGGTCGTCTGAGATTGGCTGCTTACAGTACTCGTACCTACAATGTTACCATTAACACATGACAAAGCAAATCGGACAAACTGGCTGCCATAAATCAGACCAGTAACCCCATATTTGCATGAGCTTTCTGTTCCGCAGGCTTGCATGGAGTCTGTCACCAACGTACTTCCTGCAATGAAATCCGAAAATAAAATTAGTACTTAGTACTTTTCTTTGAATTGAGATGTAGGAAAACATAAAAGCCTCCTATGTAATCCAACTATATCCATGATAAAATATTTGTAATATAATATGACTTTCCTATTGCTATTTTGAACCGTAATGCACAAAAAAATATTTGGCTCTTGGAACATGATGCTAGTTGATATAGTTAAGTTAGATTTATTTAAAACAAGTTATAGTAAGACAAGCCTATTACGAGTGTATCTGTACCCATTTTCTTCATTTTGGATAGGTCAGTAAAGGATTAGTCTCCATTGGGTACCATTGGTCACCAAGACACACAGGGTTCTGTTTATAATACTACAGGGATTAAAACATCCCCCCAAATATTCCCTTGTGGCAATCTTCCACAATGGCAATGACAATGGCAGTAATTGATTCCCACCATGGAATGTTTGCGATGACTTCAGATTCCCTCTTTTATAGAAAAAGCCCAAAGTGGTCTTCTTAATAACCTGAAGGGGGATTTAACCATACCCCACTCTATCCACAAAGTGGAAGATCTTAAACAGTCAGCGAGTTTTATGTTGTCCTGTTCTAGTGACATAATGGGAAGTTATAGGAAATTCCCTTTTTGACATTTGTCATGGGTAATATGGGTTCCTATAGGAAATGTTCCTTCCATCTCCAGTTCTGCAAACAAAATTGTGGATTTTCCATCACTTTTTGTTCCAGTGAGAATTCACCCAAATTTCATAGAGGCAACACAGATTGCAAAAGAAACCTCAAAGTAACAAAAAAGTTCATTTATCAGTTTTCCTGCCCCATCTTTGAAAAGACACAAATTGAATCAGGGATCAACTATGTCTATAGGGATCTATTTGGGATATGTTTATTTCTCTAGTGGGTAAACTTGATGGACCTTTATTAACCGAGTGCTGGGAGACTGGTTGCGTCTCCCAGCACTTGGTTGCCCCCAGGACTTACTACGCAAGGGATGGTATCAGGGGATGGGCTGGCTGCAGGCCAGGAGCCCACAGATAGAAGTACCGGGATTCCATTAGGCTAGTTCAGAATTTAAAGCCAGAGATCATAACAGATAATCCATGTACCAGAAGCAGTACGCTGTACGGAGTTGACGGACAGACGAGCATGTCCTAACAGTGACACTGGGTGCTATGAGTCATTATCAACCCAATTCAATGTTTTCAATTTATTGTTTTATAAGGTAACCAAACTTACCATTTTTTTGTGCCATATATGAGATACAGCGGTTCAGATTTTCTGGACACTGCATGGTGCTGTTGGGCAGACAAACCTCAGGGCGGTCAGTGTAACAAGCTTTGCAGGTCACAGTGCCAATACGTTTACTCATTACAGGAACTGGAAAGCCACAAGAAAATAGCATGTTAGGTAACAAAATAAGTCCCCCACCACTATAAACCAAGATTTGAACTATTACTAAGCTTGTGTAACATTCACTAGAATTAACTTAAAGCTGAATTCCAAGATAATTAAATATTATTTATATACAAGAGTCATGTGTATTTTTTTCTTGAATCATGGTTGTGGTAAAATCTTTTGCTGTCTTTTCTTCTATATTTGTGTGCTTTATAATGCTTTGTCTCTGTTCAGTTTCTTCCTGCAGTAAGACCCAATCACTTCTGCTCTAACTCCTTCTGTAGGGTGACTGGTCTTGTACCTGCCTCTTTGTCGTTTTCCCAAAAATACATTAAATTATACATTAAAAGAGGAATAGGCTCCAGAGATAGAGACATATTCCTGCCCCTGTACAAAGCATTGGTCAGACCACATCTGGATTATGCAGTCCAGTTTTGGTCACCAGTTTACAAAAATGATATTGTGGAATTGGAGAGAGTGCAGAGCTCAGCTATGAGAAGAGATTATCTGAACTGAATCTATTCTCCCTTGAGAAGAGACATTTAAGGGGTAATTTTATTACTCCACAGTCATTAAAAAAGAACAAGGAGGCATTTTTTGTCTCTGGAGGAAAAGAAGTTTAAGCTCCTGATAAGGAAGGAATTCTTCACTGTAAGGTCTGTAAAAAAGGGAGAATAGACTTCCTCAGGATGTAGTTTTATTAAGTTTTATAGATTGCTTTAAGATTTTCTAGAAGAACAGAATATAACTGGGTATTAAAGTTTTAAAGTGAAGATCACAGACACTTTTTACCCAGGGAGCAACCAATATAGCCACACGAAATCCGGAAGGATTTTTTTTTTCCCTGTTGGAGCAAATTGAACCAATCTTTATAAGATTATTTGCTTTCCTCTGGATCAACTATGCATAAATGTTTTTTTTTTCTGGTATATGCTGATTTGTAGTATGTTCATTTATTGGACTTTTTTGGACTTTTATCAGCCTTCCTAACTTTGTGATTATGTTGTGTCCTTTATTTCAGCTTTAAATATATCATGTAACTATATGTATAAATATTATTACATATAACTTTCATACCAGTGGGGGTCGGTGGGACACATCCGCTTGTATTACAGCAGGTGGTGTTAATAAGAACATTTCTTGTGGGGTAACTGACTGTAATGACTCTATTACACTCACTGGAGTTCCCACATCTACTCATTTGTTCTGTGGATAGGACAACACCTGAAGCTAAAGAAAATATTAGTGACAGTATAATTATACATGCTATGGTCTATAAAATTTTAAAGCCAGATAGACTGAGAAAGACAAGAACAGTGACCAGATAAATCTATTCTTATTTACTTTGTTAACAAGGGGCAATAGCTAATGCTGAAACATTCACCTACAGATAATGCCTCCCTTTTAACTCCAGATGACTCTATTTAAATCAGAGGGTCTTAAAGGAAGAAAGGAATGTCTCTCCAAGACTCTTGAAGATAGACTATTATGAGTGAACCAGGGGGATCCAACAAACTTAGAAACTTAGAATAGATTTTCAAATGTTTTCAATCCTGGACCAAATCTATTCCAGCTTCTCCCATGATAGTCTATCTTCTTCAGTTTTGGATAGCTTAAATAAATCAGGTCCCTAATATATATATATATATATATATATATATATATATATATATATATATATATATGTATCTCAAGGCACTTTTACCTGAAAAATACTGAAAAATGCAGTATAAACTTAGTGCAAAAAATGTAGCCATTACTGCCTGCTCAACAATAATTATCACAAATGCAAATAACTTTATTGAAAATAATCTGGTGGCCTTTATAGTGGGTAAACCCAAGAGTAAAAACCACTTCAATTTGTAAGAAGGACAGATGTAAAAGAAATAGAGTAAGCCTGTGTGATTTTAATGTTTTGAATAAATTAACATTCATATTTTTTATTTCCACATTTCTTTTGATTATTGTTTTTAATGTTAGCATCTGCATTTTCTTCCCTAGGTTTATACTCAAGTGCTGTTTTTGTAAAAGTACTCCGGTTTATATTCAAGCATATACAGTATGAAGTAAAAATAAATATAATAATGTAAAAAAAAATCATTTTTTCCCAGCACTTGATTGATTAGTGTATATAATAAAGTAATTGACTAGACATTTTATATATATATTAATAGTTACCATCTGTAGTCTGGAAAGTCTCTGTCACACAGACATCCTTATCTGGCAGGCATATATAAGGATTATAAGAAACAGTCATACTGATGGAAGTTGATTTCTTGTGACAGTACAGGATACGATCTAAGAAAAACATTGAAAATACATTAGTGACAGCCGTGGAAAATGTGAAGTAGGCTTGTCTGGAATGGGTGCAGGGCGGCAACCAGAGCTGAACCACACATAATATGACAGCAGTAAATTACTTAATTTAAGAATACACTCCAGGCAACTTTACACTAATCAAAAATATCTTATCTACTAAATGACAATTAGCCAGGTTTTTGAGAAAGATATCACAGTCATGTCGTAGACCTCCACAAGACTAGACTGTAAGTGAGCAATGCAACCAGGCCTCCGAACCTGTGAATGGACAATGATAAAGTAGCAGAACACTTTCTTGCTGTCAGATGGTTTCTAGTGAAAGAGTATTCCATGTAATTTAGAGAAAAGTATTCCATGTAATTTTAGATAATTGCATTGTGCTAGACATCGGTTTAACCATTTCAGGTAAATAGGATTCTGTTCTTAAAATAATGATAGTGTGGCAAATCTAAGGAAGCGCTGCAGAAATGTTGATTCTACTTTATCTGTGCTAATGATAGGAATGGTATGCTTCCCTGTTGGGAAGAAAGAGAATCTCAAGAGGGACAAAGCATACTAAATAGAGGGGTTTACAAAACCATTAAAAACAATCATATGTCACACAAACTCAACATTAGGGATGAGCGAGAATACTTCTGACAGTCTCACAAAATTTTCCTTGAACATCCGATGGGTCCGCAAAATTTCAGCGAACCTATTTAGCGAATCCACGGTTAGGTTCCTACGGTTCCTACTTATCAGTGATAATTACAGCCCAGGGACCATGGGATCCTGGACTGTCACAGCTGAACTCTCAATGGAGAATCTCCAATGAGAGGTCATATGAGTTCTGTGACTGCAGGCTCCCATGGTCCAGGATCCCACACTTCCTGGGCTGTACTTATCAATGATGAACGTGAGAACCTGGCTGGTCACAGCTGAACTCATTTGACCTCTGAACCATTGATAAGTACAGCCCAGGGAGAATGAAAACCTAGACTGCTGGAACCTGGGGTCACAGCTGATTAGAGGCACGTAGCTCCAATCAGCTGTGACCGCAGGCGTACTACTGAACTTTTTTGACCTCTCAATGGAGAATCTCCATTGAGAGGTCATATGACTTCAGTACGCCTGAAAAACACGACCTCATAGGGAATGACAAGGCCGTTCACACTCACATGTTCGGTAAGAAAGAAAGGCCGATTCGCTCCCTTCTCAACATATATAGTATGTTAATAATTCAATAAAACCAATCACTCAGCCTATACAGGCACTAGATATCATTCCCTTGAGCTTAGCTTTAAAAGGATTGCAGCGAAAAAAGACAGCCATGAAGGTTTCTGATTTAATATTGTATGTAACCAACTTTTACCTAAACACAGGCTGTTGTCCTATAGTGTATATAATATATATATATATTAGTGCTGTTTTACCTGCCAAAGTGTTTGTATTCTTTTCTATCCAGTGGTAACATTTACACAGCTCTTTAAAAGATCTACCAGAGGCTTAAGCTGCGTACACACTTCCAATTTGTATCGTTGGAAATGAACGACGAACGAACGACGAACGATCGATTGGTCAAAAATCGTTCGTAAAAAAAGTAACCAACAACGCCGATGAACGAGAATGGTCGCTGGAAATGAACGACCGGACCGGCGGATCGGATTGGACGACGATCGTTTACCATCTATAGTGTGTACGGTCGTTCATTGATCGTCCATGGTCTGAGCATGCGTGATGAACGAACGTTCGTTGACTTCCAGTGGTGCACGTCACTTCCTGTATCGTTCAAACGATCGCATCTAATGTGTGTACAATATCTGCGAACGATCGTGTCGTTATCTGCATGTACAGGATCGGTGCTATACGATCGTTCGCCGATATCGTGCAGGATCGTTCGTTGTTCGTTTACCAACGATAATTATTGGAAGTGTGTACGTAGCTTTACACACCAGGTCAGGTGCCTTCCTTTCAATGAAAAATACATTTAGCACTGTAATAAGGACTACAAAGTTGCATTCATTTGTATCTTACTTGGCTTTAGGATTGTTGCTTGATAAGCTGGGTAGTATGGACGAGTCACATAAGAATTGTCATAAAATAAAGCAAGCTTGCTCGCTGCAAAAGTAAGATCAGCACAGCCTGTCATATTCTCATATCGACCTGTTACAGCTAAAACAGAAACAAAATATAATGTTATTTTAGCCTAATATTTTTCTTGATAAAACCACAAATAAAATAATAGAAGTACAAATAGTTCTTATTGAACAGTGACTTTGATTTAACCATAGCTATGTATTTGGTTTTAATATTCAGAAGGTGGGACTATTTTTTGGTTTGCAGAGATTAGTAGCTCAAGATATCATTTCTACATGAAAGTCAGAGATTTACAGCTGTCAGTAACCCTTATTCAGAGCAATCAGACAATGACAGACTATTTCTAATGTGATGTTACATTCTAATTAAAAGTAGAAATTACTGAACAACATCATATTTTCCATATAGGACAGAAACGTTTTATTAAATCACATATTATGTTTATTTACTTACTTATAACATACTCATTTTCCACATACTGGATGCATTGGGTCTCAGTCCCTGTACATGGTATGACATATTCCAGGGGACACGGCATGACATCAGTTTTGTAGCAAGCAGGGCAGGAAAGACCATTAGGCACAGTGTTGACTGCAGGCACTACATAAGGAAGCAATGTGAATGAGGATTGGGGGTAAGATAGAGAAAAGGGAACAGGGAAAAAGGTAAAAGAAAAGGATAAAAAAGGAGAGAAGAAGGGAGTAAGGAAGGGAAAGGGAAAAAAAAAAAAGAAAAGAAAAGGGAAAGTATAAATGAAAGAAAATGGAAATAAAAAAGAAAAGGAAAGGGAATTGAAAGGTAAAGAAAATAGGAAAGGAAATGAACAGGTAAAAGGAAAATACAAAATAATGAAAAGCAAAAGGAAAAGAAAGGAAAAAGGAAAGGGGAACAGGAAAGAAACGGAAGGAAAGGGAAGGAAAATAGAAAAGGAAAGGAAAGAAAAGGAAAAGGAAAGGGGAAAAGCAAAGGAAATGGAAGAAGAGAAATGAAAATGAAAGGAAAATAACAGAAAGGAAAGGGGAAAAGGAAAGGGGGAAAGGAATGGGGAAAGGAAAGGAAAAGGGAATGTATAAATTAAAGAAAAGGAAATAAAAAAGGAAAGGAAACAGAAAATGAAAGATATAGAAAATAGGAAAGGAAATGAAAAGGTAAAAGAAAATACAAAATAAAGAAAAGCAAAAGGAAAGGAAAGGAAAAAAGAAAGGGGAACAGGAAAGAAAAAGAAAGAGAAGGAAAAGGGAAAAGGAAAAGGAAAGTAAAAAAGGAATGGAAAAGGAAAGGATAAGAAAAGGAAAGGGAAAGGGGAAAAGCAAAGGAAATGGAAAGGGGAAAAGGAAATAAGAGAAAGGAAAGGAAAGGAAAACGAAAATAAAAGGAAAAGGAAAGGTGAAGGTGAAGAAGAAAGTAAAAGAAAAAGAAAATAAAAGGAAAGCAAAAGAAAAGGGAAAAAGAAAGGAAAGGAAAAAAAAGGAGATGAAGGAAGAACAGAAGGAAGAGAAGAAAAAACAGAAGTAAAACATAAATGAATATTCATTAGAAAAAAAGTCAATTAAAATTGTATATTTTAAAGCTGATCTCTAGCTAAAGACTAGAACTATGTGCATGAGAGCTGTTCTAGCTGCCAAATATTTATTGTTCTGTCTCTCCAGTTCTGACATTCATGCATATGTCCCTGTTGAAACACAATTGGTAGAATGGGACAAAATGTTGTAATACTATAAAAGGATGTGCCTTAGTAAGGACCCTCGTTGACAGGATCTGCAGATAAACTAAATCTATAAGCTGCAAATATCCAGAAAAGTTTTTGAAATCACAATAAATAAACTATCATATGCTATACTACTCCTTAAATCAGACTGTTTTGTTTGTGTTTGTGGGACATAAGGCCATGTGATTAAACATTCAAAACGTCAATTTATAAGCATAACACTGTGAAAATGAAAAAGTACAAACATCATTAAATTGAGGTAACTCAATAGGTAAATAAGTTTCTTTTATATACTTACAAGTGGGTGTTAGTGGGGTGCATTGGTTGACAGAGCAACAAGTAGTTGCTATCATTGTTTTAAAATGTAAGTCTGTCATTGAGGTCTGAATGTTGCACTGAGTGTAGGAGGCGCACATTCTTTTGAACACAAACTTTGTTGAGAATCCGCTATCTAAGACAAAGAAAACACATACAGGGTTAAATAATATTTACCTATTATATTTAAGCAGAGTCATTCATCAGTGTAGTTTTAAAATGTAAGAATTGCCATATGGTTCATAGATGTGCGCTTCACAGCACCAACTTTGGTAATCTAATAGAACGCAACAGGGGACTTGTGAAAAAAAAAAATATCCTATGATCACAAAGTGATGAAAAAAATCACATTATTATTATTATTATTATTAATATTAATAAAAAGGATTTATATAGCGCCAATATATTAGGGAGCGCTGTACAATAAAAAGGGGGATGCAAATGACAAATGAATACAGACAGTGACACAGGAGGAGAGGACCCTGCCCCGAAGAGCTTACAATCTAGTAGGATAGCATGACCCGCTAAGTAACAAGGAACATCTTCCAGAATGTGTAGCTTTTTTTGTAGCATTTTTTGGAAGACAGGGAAGGATAAAGGAAAGGAAATATTAAGCAAATAAAAGAAGGGTACAAAAAATTACATTACTGGGGCCCACCAGAGGTTTCTTTACGCCCCTCCTGTGAACCAGTTCGACCCTTTGCTCTATCATGGAGCTTCATTTAAACGCACACCAAGCATACACTGAAGCACAGTAATTTCAGCTCTACATAAAATTGTTTGGCTTCTTGGCAAACATCCTGTCCTTGGCCATAAAAATAAAATTATTGGAAATTTGCAAACTCTTTTGAGTCTAACCCATTCCCCACTGACTGATGTTTTTTATAGTTTTTTACTGGCAGGCAGCATTACCAGTCAATGGGAATACTACATGTCATGTAAGTTAGCAACCAACTCCTCTTACAAATTACAAATAACAGTTGCAAGGAAAAATGTGTCAACACGTGGGAAGTGGGTATCGGGCCTGACTTATTAAAGACTGGAGAGGATACATTTTTATCAGTGGCGCTGGGTGACCCAGCAAGCTTGAAATGGATTTCTTAAAAGGCTTTTGCAATTTGTTAGTAAATTTCAATCCTGGACCATATCCATTTTAGGTTTGCTGGATCACCCAGCTTCACAGATGAAAATGTATCATCTCCAGCCGTGGAGAGCTTCAATAAATCAGGATCATTGTGTAAAGTTCACCATGAATCAATCATAATGCCAAAAAGAACGTCATCCCTACGAGCTACGAGCTAAAGTTTGAGTACTTTACAGGGGGTGGCAGCAGGGTATACTGTAACTCTCATTACCCCCTCCCATGCATTTCCTATGGATGGCCATGGATGAGAGGTTTCTCAAGGAATATACTGCACCAAACCTCAATGCCAGTCCTAACAAGCCTTAGGTTCCAAAATACAATATCATTTAGCAGCAACCCATGAGTACATTGGACTTCTCGGAACTTCTGATCTCCGAGGAGCTTTAGAACTACATAGGACTTTTGATCCTTTGCTTCTTTTTACAAACTACTTTACTCAATCCCCTTTGTTGGACTTCTGGCCCTTCCATGTAGAACCTCCAAGACCCCCCACCCCCATAGACTTCAACATAAGACCACCTTTCTGTTCAGCTGGTGCATTCTTACTAGGATTCTGAATGAAGATGGAAGGAACTCCAAACTACCACAACTAACACCAAAACACCATATAATACCCACATCAAAGTTTTAGTGTGAACTTCAATTACTAGATGTAATATTCTATAATTGTACTTCTAGCTAAACAATATTGCTGTAGCCCTAAACCATAAATTTGTATTGCCTCACCTGTGTATTGCTTGGTTAATAAAGACACACACACGTCGGTATTGTAAGGGCATTTCACCGCCAGTGGTGTGCATGAGTCTGTTGTATAGGAAGTACACACACCGCAGGTTATGCAAAATACTGAAAAAAAAAATTGTCTGTATCACCATAAAATTCAACCATTTCTTATACTACTATAAGTACATTGAGCTTAATGACAAGAAAAAACAAATAAAAATATTAGAAAATCTTTAGAAAAATATATCCCGAGTTGATCCAGAGGAAGGCGAAAAAACCTTTAAAAGGTTCAGTTTAATTTGTTCCTATGAGGGATATTCTTCCAGATTCTGATTCTTTATTACCTATTTTTATGTGCATCTAGAAATTCATAAAGCTTTTTTGTAAAACATTTTATTGAAATTTCTATAACTATTTCAAGCTATAACTGATTAGGTAATGAATTCTGTAGGTAAATCTCATATCTATTTTTCAGCATGTTTGGCCTAATGTTCTGTTTTATAAAGCTTCTTACCTGGAGGTCAACAGCACTTCCTGTCTCAGGCTGACAACGCTAAGCCCCTGCCTTGCAGTTAGCAGCAGTGTAGTCAGCCTATAGCATGAACAGTGATCAGGTCTTTCTGATAGGCAAGTAAAGTTGCTCACATGGCAGCCTGACAGTATTGCTGTTATTGGTAGTGGCTTTGCACGGTCAACATTACAGAAAGTGCTGTAAGTTGCAGTATCATCAGGTAAGGGAGTCAGCAAGAGATTCACCAAAAATGATTTTACTGAAAACTGTAATTTGCAATACATGCAAAAATGTTCAAATATTCATAAATCATTGACCCCAAAGTATCTGAATGACAGCCAAATAACTCATTTATATCCATGAAGAGGTCAGCGTTGGCACCACATTTTTTCCCATTGCAGGAAAAAGCTCACTCTGCACATTCCTGAAATTGGGCATGCGCAGAAAAAGAAGCCAGAAGCTTTCTAGTATGTATGACGTATCGTCTGCGCTTCCATTCTGTCTTTAATGCTACGGCAATAAGGACAGAAGGGGAGAGGCTTCTTTTTATTTTGAAAAAGGCACTTAAAAAAAAGAACTTATTTCTAATTACCTTATTTCTTATTACCCCCTTATTCTACTTATTTCTACTTACCCCCTTAGCGGTAATCCTGAGTCTGACTCTGGGTACCTAAAAGCAGGATAAAACCCTACTTACCTTGTTCCATCACTGTCTCCCCGCGTCCTGTGTGTCCCTGTAGGTCCTGGGGACACGTCTCCCTCCTCCGATCTCCAGCCGCGAAGTGTAGATTTAATCTATGGGATTTCCCGGTGACGCCGGGGCATGCGTTGGTGCGGCTGCGACTTAGCAGCAGGAAATTCAAATCATTTAGTATTGAATTCAGTCCAAAATAGCTGTATTGAGTCCAATACACAGAAATATTTATATAATATATATTTATATTATATTATGTATGCTACAGTTACATTACATGTTTAAATATTTAAAAAAAAATTTTGATAGATTTTTGTGTTTTGAAATTTAAAGTTTAATATTAAACTTATTAAATTTATTAAATATCAGTGAGTTATGCCTAAGAATTACAGCCTACAATGAAAAATACATTTCCTTGCAAAAAATTGTACCGCTTTTTGCATGGAAAGTTAGAAGGAATTAGACCGCTAGGGAGGTTAAATTTTACCTTATATAAATTGGTTGCAAAATGATAATTCTCATTTTGATAGACAGCCTAAGTTACTTTTATAACTGAACATGCATAACTTACAAGAAATGAACTGATATATAGAAACATTGCCCCTAAATACTATATTTTTCCATTAAACACTAAAAGGAAAAAAAATAAACTATATCCAGAAGTTGTGACATTGATATACCTAATGGAAGTATTCCTTACTGGGTCAGCTTTTTCAATTTTTTTTTTAAATACAATAAAAGCAATAAAAACCAATAATGCATTGTATGCAATAGATTGTCAAGAATAGATTGCCTGAATTCTAGATTCATGAATCATTTCATTCCAGTTTTGAAAATTTGTTTTTGGGTTTTGACATATTTCACCTGAATATTGAATTGTTGTACATAATACGTCATTGAGAACTAGAATTATAACAATCCCTAACTCATTGCTTTTCTCTCCTATCTTACCTGTGTCCAGCAAAGCACAAAGGCAATACAGAACTGTGATTGGAATTTTCATGATGCTGGCATATCCACACACCACTATTCTGTGTTGGTCTCCAGGATATGACCTTCATTTATAGGTAGAGCTTGTCATAGAAACAGAGAGGAGGTGACGGGACAGAGGAATAGGAGTGACTGTAATATGTAATGGGCAGATATGACATTGCATAATGTGGGCTACCAGATAGGATATGATAATCACATATATATTTAAAGTTTTGTTGTAATAAAAAAGCAGACAGTGAGTGTCATTTATCATTTTTCTAACATAAATGCCAAAGGTTGGAATATTCTCCTTTTGTATGCTACTTCCCCCGCCACTTAGATTGTAAGCTCTCCTGAACAGGGTCCTGTTTCATTGGTTGTACCTGTCTGTCATTTGCAACCCTTATTTAATGTACAACACCATCTAATATGTTGGTGCTATATAAATACTGTTTATTACTACTACTACAACAACTAATAATAATAATCGTAATAATAAATAATAATATAATAGGTGGCTGACCACACTGAACTCTTCTTAAAGCGGAAATGATTTGCTACATAGGGTACCAACAAAAATAAATAAAAAAGTATACCTAGCCCAAAAATTCAAACTGGAATGGAATCACTTCCATCTCTTCTGTGCTGATGATGTGGTACTGCTGGTATCCAGAAGCTGTGCATGCTGGAATAGATAGTGTATGGGCAATGGGGAGCCTTCTCACCCCTAATGACTATCAGTAATAGAACCATATTATTTCCTGCTGTGTAGATCAGCAACCACTGCATCGAATTGGAAATACACACAGCATAGGATAATACTATTAGATGATTATTGGTAAAGGGAAGGAGGGCTCCCTGCTGCATAACCCCCCCCCCCCCCTGCACTGTTGGGCACTGTATACTGCTGATTGACCAGAAATGGATCTGTTAAACATTGCTGGTAGGTTTTACCATTTCTGACTCTAGAGGGCAGCAGAGTGGCTGCAATGTCAGCGTCCTGCAATAAGAAAACTCCATGACCTATGATTCCTTGCATGGTGTGTCATGGATGTGGCTGGGTAAACTTGTAGTCTCAGCCCTCCAAAGCACAATGGGGTGGCTACAAATGAGCACATTCAGAATGGGGCATAAATTGTAGCCACAGACATTAAGGATATGCAATTCTCTGCAAAGGATAGAAGGGATTTAGGGGGACTAATTTAATATATATTTTTAGTACAACAGGAGGAAAAAATGTATCATTAAAACATAAACCAGATATGATTTATTTTTTGTGAATCTTCTGTTCTTACATTTCTATTCTTATTTGCATATATATGCGGTAACATGCCCATCAGCAAAATTTTTCCTTTAGATAAAAGGATAGATGACCATAAAAAATAAGCAAAAAAAAAAGCTTTTTTTATTCCCCTAAATGCTTTTTGTTAAAAAAAACTGTCTTTACTGCCAAGCACAGAGCATCATGGGATATGTGACATAGGTATCCCAGGAGGCTCTGCGATCGGGGACAACGAGCTCCAGGGGCTATTTCCTCTGCCCAGTGGGAGATTGGGTGACATAAGCAGAAGAAGGAAAAACAGCGAAATAAATGGTGGAGCCCGGGGCTTCCTCCTCGGCAGGATGAGAGAAGAATTCGGGGCAGCACAGGACCAAATTGAGGCCAGTTGTGGAGGGATCGGGCGATCTGTTGAACTAAAGGAAAGTAGTTTTTTTTTATTTTTATAAAAATTCCGCTTTAAAAGTTACAGTTTTAAAGTTATTAAAGTTATTTCTGGATTTGTATTTATTTTACATTGTATTGTGTAACCCTGTTATGTGTTTTGGGTTTTTATTTGGTATTTAGTAGTGAAATACTTTTGAAAATGATCTAATAGCTTCCAGCACTTTCTCTTCCTTAGTTTTTCAGTAATACTTCATAGTTCACAGCCCTACAATAAGGTCTAATTAGTACATTGTATCAACATAATAGCCATGTATCGCATTTTCAGATGCACCAATGCCCATAGAAAATGTTTTTGTGTTTTTTTATTGTATTGTATTGCTTTTGTTGATGTTTGTGTGTTCGGTTGGTGTGACAACTAATTCTTCAGCAAAAAATATCACAAATATAGATTCTATTCTCTGTTTGGCCCTCTCTGAAACCTATTGGTGTATATGAGTAAAAATGAAAGACCCATTTAATTCTTCATGGGAAAAAAAAGAAAAGACTGTAGCCAATTGATTGATGTGCTTACAGGTAATTGCAAGAAATATTGCCACCGATCTTGTATTAGGTCGGAGCCTGTACAACAAGTCAGATCAGTGCTTAGTTTTCCATTAATAACCGCAGTGATACTGTATTACGTAAGGAAAGCTATGTGGTTGATTTTAAAGAGAACCTGTCACTCAACAGGGTAAGACTGCCTATACGAAAATTTCCTACCTGAGACATTTGGACAAAAATCTACCGTGTGTACAGTGGTCACCCAACATTATTCACCTGCCATGGAAGATCAATGGATTACAATCAGAAACAACGCCATACATATCAATGGAGAAGAGTACCGGTGGTACCACCCACCCCTCTCCATTAATCAGAACAGGACTCGGCACTCGTTCATTCATCTCCCACTGGAAACAATCATGAAAGACAAACATCCTATCAATGGATAATATCTTCAGTGGTGGCCATCAATGGTAGACCCTGCCACCCTTCTAAGGTGTCATACAAAAAACACAAGGTCACCGCCTAATGTTGGCCTCCTTCACATCATAAAATGGGCCTGATTTATGAAAGCTCCCAAAGGCTGGAAATCAGTGAACCTGGGTGATACAGGAAACCTGTAATGGATATAGTCCAGGAATAAAAACATTTGCTAACAAATTCCAAATGACTTTTAGGAAATCCATTCCAGGTTTGCTGGATCACCAATGTTAACTCTAGGTCAATATGAACAGTGTCTATGTAACCATTCACTTTTTTTCTTCTTTTCCCTCAGTTACGGTTTCTAAGGTCTCTTCTTTCTAAAAAGATATTATATTACCCATTCACAGACCGACACTCCAATTTCAGACCCCTGCTGCCTCTATGTTTCCTTTGTGCTGTTTTGACTCTAATGACAGGTGTGAAATTGAGGGATATAGAAAGCATTGTGCCGTAATCCCTCATGACTCAAGTGGGAGCCAAGTGAGAGGCAAGGCTGTAAATTCCGTAATAAATAGTTATGTCATAATTATTATCTGTGCTTCAATGAAAATTTGCATCGTAAATGGTTTCGTAGAACCACATGACTCCTATAACAATAACCACTTGCTATAGAAAGTTTGAGCATTTCAGGACAAAATGTCAAATATAGTTGTACAGTTGTTTTTTCTGAAATGATGGCTAATGAAAGTTGGCACTGGGCTGGTGTTTTACAGAGCTGACTGGTAAGCATAGGACAAGCATTGTTGTTAATAAAAAACAATAATGATGGCGGTATTTTTTTCCTAGAATGGGAGTATGCATAACTGGGTTGGGTGACGAACATCTCTTGGTGATTGTTTGTCGGTAAGGTTTAGTAACATAGGTACGTACATCTGTGAACTCTGTCTGGCACATACTGAAATCATTTTTTCTCAGAAGGTAAATTTAACCCAGGCATTCTACTTTCTAGAGCAGTGCATTGTGAGTTTGGTTTGACGCATTCTTTTATAGCATAAGCACAACAATAATCTCTTATATAACAACCTAGCACAATGAAGAACTGGCATCAATGGAAAAATTTTTTTACATGTTTTTATGATTTTATTATCAGGTCTATCTCTTCAAAACCCCACTTCTTTGTGTGATGGGGGATAAAGATGGATGAAATGGGTCTGAAATAAAAAAAAGTTTTATAGGGAATCAAAGGAAAACTAGGGGGATCTAGCAATGGTTTTTTAGGGGGAATGGTTTTTTACCAAGACCTTTTGCTTTTAGTTAGCAAATGTTTTTAATCTTGGACTTGATCCATTCCAGGTTTTCTTGATTGCCAAGGTTCTCTCATGATAAATTATATCCTCAAGAGCTTTATAACCCCAGGCCCCAATATATAGGTAATGGTATACATTTTCAAGGGATGAGCACACACACATTATTTTCACCTGCGTTCTTTATTTGAACAAAAGAAAAAGTTGAACAATTCCCAAAGGCTTACAGTTGATCATTTCTATAAATCTACTTTCAAAATCCATTGCTGCACTAGGAAGAACTACGAAGAAATTCTAAGACAAGTTTTATTTATATTATTGCAATAAATAAAGACGTCCCTAAATTCCTTCAAAAGCAGCCATTCTCGATGTTTTTAACATGGCAGAAGCCTTAAAAAATGTTCATATCTTTTTGGGAAATCCCTATAATTACTATCTACTAATCTATAGCACACAATACATTAGCCTGGAGGTCAGTAGGAAAATATCCTTGCACATTGCTGGCCATTGGAAGAAATGTCACGCTTACAGAAAGCCAAAAAGATTATTGGTGTCTGTAGGAGTTCTGTAGGAGAGTCTCTGCTATGAGATGAAATCATTTTCTTGCATTTTCTTTTTTTATTCTTTTACATTTGTTATTTATCAATTTTTTTTTAATTTTCCGACCAGTCAGGTGTTTTATTTCGGTTCTTCAGCGTGTCTTCCATAAGCTAGTTTGAGATTGGTTGCTAGAAGCAGAACTACAATGAACTACTTTTACATAGTATGGTGATCAGTCTTTTAACACAAGAAGTTCAGCAACGTTCCATATAATCAGGTGGAAGAGATGACTAATAATCTTTACGCCATTGCTGCATGTGATATTATTCTCAACTGACATTTTATTACTAGGAGATTGGTATTCCTTAATAAGCCCATGCTCACAAATACTGGCCGTGGCACATCCATACAATGATTTCTTTCTTGGAATAGTTCCTAGTAAAAAAAGAAATTTTTGAATAAGAAGAGTTTGGATTTGCAGAGGAGGCGGGGAAGGGAATCACCCATGAGAAAGGTTTTGAGTTCAGCTTTAAATAATTATTAAAAATATGATGGCTTCACCCACACATTTACTATGTAAGTAATTATTAAATTTGACTTGCCTACCTTCATTTATTAAGTATGTGAAATTGATGCACTGAGATTCCCCACCCATACACTGGACGTCTGAATCAAGATGGTTTTTATTATCATACGAGGGACACATTTTCCCATTGCTCTTTTTCCTCTTCAGAGACCCTGATGAACAGTAATATTATAATCAGAACATGACACAATAAAGCACAAGCAACATATTTCTTTGTGCCTTCAAGAGGTTGAAATTTCCTAAGGAAAGGAAAAGGAAGGTAAATTAATTGAAAAGGAAAAGAAAGGAAAAAAAAAAGAACTCTCAATTCCGAGTACTGTGATAAATCACAATACTGTGTGCATCAATAAAAATTTCTTTCTAATTAAAGTTTGTGAAATAAACCTAATTTCAGCTTTCTAATTAACTTAATAAATAAAAATATAGAAAAAAATAAAGAAATAAACTTAATTTCAGCAATCCCATATGGCATGGTTCAGTTCGGGAGAGCAGGAAGCAGCACAGAGAGAATAGTTATGATGCACTTCTCTTTTTACCCATTTTTTTACATTCACAATGAATAAATAATGAGTAAAAGTAAATGTCTGCATTTTCTAGTTGATTCCACTGTAAAGAACAGGTAAATATTTGATAAAAATTGGATGAATGTTGGGTGAAAACATTTAATAATAGAACTAAGACCTAATAATAGACCTTAGAGTAGGAGAGAAGGGAAAGATCATTTGGAAGACCATGAAAGAAAGATATTGTGCTTCAGTAAAATAATCATAGATGCTAAAATGATTTAAAGAAAGGAGCTCTCACATATAACACTTGGAGGATTACACATATCCGTGTTGCAGCAGGAGGATTTGATGACTGTAGTTTTGCCCTTGCTAGTTATGCTGCCATCTAATTTACATTCATTGGAGCTACCACATCTCCGGATTACTTCCATTGTTAATCTTCGACTTGGATCTGAAAATAAAAAAAAAAAAGTCAAACCTTTAAGCCTTCTTAAGTCAACCCTTAGGGATCCCTTTGAGCCCCGCCTCATACTCTACCCAATACACTAACCTTCTCTATAACTCCAGCTCCCACACTTACCCTCCTGGAATCATTAGCACTAACCCCATAAGATGAATACTAACCCTCACATACCTTACTCACTGTAACTATTAGCCTTACCTTTCCTATAACCCTATTACTAACCCTTTTGTGGAACCGTAACATTAGCCTCCCCTGTAACCCCAACACTAAACCCTCGTGTAACTCATACACTAATATCCTGTAAATTTAACACCAACCTCATGTGTAACACCCATGCTAACATATACTCCATCCCTAGGGTTACCCTAACATAATTGCTTACACTAATACCCCCGGAAACTTATTTGCTTACACTCCCTGTTATGTCAACACTAATTCACACACTAACCCTTCCATAATGCCATCCCTTACACGAACCTTACCATTCCTATAGTTATAATACTAACCCCAAACGCCAAACTAATTTTAATTGGTTTAGGGTGCTTTTCAAACTTGAGTGCCTACCTTCTGTAATCCGTCTCATTTCTGAAAGACATACATCTCTATCAGGATCACACAAAACCTGATACTTGGCACAAGTAGAAGAAGATGCTTCTTGACACTCGTGGCACCACAGAAAATGTCCTGCCAAAACCAAAATATAAAAGTCATCCTATGCAAAAAACCGGGGGAAATAGATTTCTTAATTTCACTCATTCGGACTTACAGGTTCCATTAGCTCATGCTATGCTTTTAGGACAGCACCAAATATTTTTTCCACTCACCCACGTTCAGCTGAGGATCCTTCTTGATTTCTATTACTACAATTTTAGTAACAATGCTAAATAAATTCATAAAATCTCCCTTGTCCTTTAAAATTGTCTTTGTTCCACAACCACTTGAATATGCATTATAGGCTGAAAAAGAAAAATAGATAAAAATATGTTCTTTTACAAAATAGTTATGGACGGGGACATAATCTTGACCCATTACAACACATATTTTTGGTATTCTTACCCAATTTCTATAACAATACTTTACCATCCCGCATCCCCATGCAATTCTTTACCTAATTTAATTCCAAAACATTTTTTTTACTACCTTCGCCTCATTTCACTACAGTTTTTTACTATACCCATCCTATCCCTATACACTTTTTTCCATTTACCACCTCACCCTTAAAAATGATTTACCATTCCCATGCAATTTTTTTTACCTTGCCCGTCTTGTCCTCATACAATTCTATACCATCCCTAGTGCACCCCCAATACAATTTCTATCCATCCCCATCTCATCCCTATCATACATTTGTTGCAATTATGTAAGCCTAAATAGGAACAACAAGCCACACTTTATGGTAGACAACTGACAAACAAATAATCAGATTTATTAAACAGCAGCGGATAGTAACACAAGTTCTATAGTAAATAGCTTGGAAAAGATTAAGAAAACAAATACATTGACTTAGGTGTCTACCAAAGTTCTGGCACAAGTCCCGTACTATCTCTATGGAAGTACAGCCAAGGCTCCCACAATACCGACACACTATTATGGTAAAAGGGACTGAATTGTGCCAATTACCACTGTTTTACTCCCCTGTAATGGACAAATGGACAAATCAGAGATGGATTAAATGTGATTGGCTGATTTTCTATTTTGTCTGACACCAATTACCTAGACCGGTAGTGACAGGAAAGCATGAATCCATCAAGAATACAAGGGGTGTAGGTATCTACATTTGACCTGGTATCGGCTCCTTGCAGTTCAAGCACAGCAGAGCTGAAGTTTAAGAATGAGCAGCAAAAATAGGTACTTATATGATGATATGCTGACAAGGAGAAGAGGGAAAAGAGCAAAACAGAGAAGAGCTCATCACTGTTCTGGGTTTCTTCCACTATCCAATGGCCGGGGCCAGATCCAGACAACCTGGATTCAGAAGAAGTTGGTGGAATTATATTGGCCTTCAGACTGAGAGCATCTATTGGCAAAAAGTACTATGGGGAACATTTTTAGATTAAAGGTAAATAATAGAGCAGCATTTGGTTTTATTATTTAATCTGTCAATAGGCTAATAAGTTTTATTAAGACAGGATTTGTCTACATTTGTAACAGGTTCAGATGCAAAGTTTCTAGCTGGGTTTACTTACCTTTAAACACTGTTGTATTTTGGAAGACACATTGAGATTCTTCACCTGTACAGGCCATGGCTCTCTTCGGGACACATGGATCACCCTTTTCAACATGGCAAGCAGGACAGGTGACACCATTTTTCACTAGCGACCTTTCTGGTACTACAACAACCCATGAAGCAAAGTGATCAGTGTGTTCAGAGCATACAAAGTCACAGGTACATATGTGTATAAAATCAGGGAATATCTCATCCAGGGACTGGAGGAGTCAGCTAACTCAGTTCAATGTTGTCAAATAATAGATACAAATTAGGAAAAGGATAATAAAGGAGGTAATTATGTTTTGTTTTGCTGAAAAGCTTTGCATGGTACCCTTTCAATGTTAAGAGACATATAGCTTGGTATGGTACAGGTGGTGGGGGGCATTACCCTTAATACCCTTCCCCTTTACTGGCCACCAAGGCTACATGACTGGATAGAGGACTGGTTTGCAAAGAAGCCAAGGGAAGAGGGTTGTCTGGTCAGTTCTGTTTCATAACAAATTATACTGGACTAACACTGGTATCGAATGATCTGTAAAGTCAAATTTTGATATTTTACAACCAAGATAAGCCAAATTAAAGAGGTTGTAAATATAAGGCGTAACTGCCTACATTTCTATTTCTCTGACTTTTTTTGGGCTTATATGATGTCAAATATTTTGCTAATTTTTCTTCTTTTCATTAAATGAAAAGTAACAGTTGTTGATTCATATTAACTATGTTTATACTCACAGACAGGTTGTGGTGGTTGACAATTATCTGAATAACAACAGGTGGTACTGTAGGAGATATAGTATCCAGCTGTAGTCAAGCTTGCCTTTATATTACAATTGGATTTCTGTGTACATTGCATTCTGTACAGGTGCCCATTTAGTTTCTTATCACCTAGGCAGATCAAAAACTATGGTTAAATATGTTTTCAGTGAGAATAAATCTGCTATTGTAACACTCACCTGAAGTGAATTACTCACCTACCCCCAAAACCTAACCTTATGACCACTTCTTTGTTCTAGGTACTTAGCTAGTAAAAAAAAAAACGTAGTTGTGCCTTTTAGTTTACATGTTAACATAATGAGGTATTACATTGCTCACCATCTATGTCCAGTGACTACAAGTTCTGCCTCCTCATTAAGACTTGAGGCTTACAATGGAAGAAGTTTGCTGCAATCTGGTACCTATTCTTCCTACCTTAAGTGTCACATAGGGATGACCGAGAATGCCTCAGATGAAAATTTACTCGAACTGCCGATGGGTCCGCAAAATTTTGGCAAAACAATATTGCGGACCCATCGGAAGATCGTGGTAATCATTACAGAAGTAGTACTGCGGCAGCCGTGGGAATCCTCCTGTTCATGATCACCGGGCCCTAGAAGTTAAATGAGGGCTTGCAATTGCAGATCCCCAAAAATTTGATCTCGAAGGCCGAATTTACACAGGCCGTTCTAGCTTACATGTTCGGTAAGCAAGAACGTCCCGATTCCCCGTGAGGTCGAATTTTAAAATTTCGCTCACTCATCCCTAGTGTCTCATATAACTGACCTTCCCACCCATAGAGAAGAGGAAAGGATATGCAGTGCCAAAGCACATTTAGTCTTAAGTAGAACTGTAGCTAGGCAATATACCTAGGCCCTTACTGACCTCAGTAGCTAAAGGCACTGTGAAGAAACTCATCCTCAAATTTCATAATACAAATACTGATGTTTTTCTAGTCAGGTCTTGGCACTTTTTTTTCCTCCTCTACCTTTGTTCTTGGTTTATCTTTACCTTAGAGTAGCTGTCCTCGAATCAGTAGTCTATGGACTGGTTATAGGAAGTCAACTTGTTGTTGTAAACTGGCCCCTGTAACTAGGAGACCTCACAAGCAGGACTTCCTACTTTATAAACTTGAGAAAGCCAGTGAATGTAGATTGGTGGCGAGAGCTGGACACTGTAGGGGATTCCATTCCAACTGCTCTTGCTAAAACACCAAAGAGGAGGCATATTTACTCCCACTGACACCAATTAGGGGTACTTTATTACCTTCAATTACCACTAATGCACTCAATATTCTTATTATGACTTAGCATTGATTGATTGTTTTTCTCCCAAAGACCACCAATGCAGAATCATATTTTGCTCCAATCAAGCACCAATCCAGGAGATTTTTTTTTAACTCCAACTGATGTCATGTTTCAGTTTTACTTGGCAGTCTTTGCCCCAACAACACAATGGGGAGCTGACCCCTTATGTGAAAAAAATTTTTTTTTGATTATTTTATTATATTGAAAAAAGGGAAAATCTAGCACTGTTGTCTTGCAATTAGCTAGCCTAGCATCCAGGTTTGATCAGGAATGTGATGCTTTCTGCATGCAATTCATATGGTATTTCCATATTTCCTCCAATATCCCAAAAAAATACTGGTTGGTTAATTGGCTTCTTCCCAAAAAGTGTTGCAAGACAGCAACGGGGACATTGAATTTTCTGTCCTCTGCAAGAGTTATTCACATAACTATGGACTGTATAATGTAATGTTTAATATGTTGGAACTATATAATTACATGGTAATAATAAAACAGTTTTATTCAAGAAAATTCAACTTAGCAGAATATATGGTTACATGAAAGACAATGGCAATCAGGCAAAGGAGAACAAATGAGTTCACTGAAATCACTCTTATCCCTATCCCCTGCATGGCCACCATGTTATACATACTTCTTTTGTCCAAAATATAGAAGATTAGTATGCAGGCGTCTTGGCTGGGTGTACAATTTATCTCTGTACTTGGTGTTTCCAAGTCTCCTGGGACCGCATTGTAAGAGAACAAACACTGCAATGATTGTGCTAAAATTAAAATAAAAAAATCATAGATTAGTCAGATTTTTACATTTTAGCAAATGTCCAAATGATAAACCATTTTAGCTCTTCTATTCTTTCAGTAGAGAACCAATAGATATGTAAGGAAAAAGGCATTGCCTGGAAGATATGGGGTGAGTTAACTTGCAAGCAAAAATTGGCATAGTACTATTAAAGTGGTCTTTGTTGGATTTTAAAGCTGTCCTCCATCCTTCCCTTCAATCTTCCACAATTGTATAAATTTCTTCTTCTGTCTTCACTGCTTACTGCAATCAGTCACATCTATTCCAGCATTACTCTGATTGATTTGGTTGATAGGAGGCCTGGGATTGGCCATTATGGGTTTCTATACTATTCATGATGTCATCCCTTTGCAGTTCTTCATTAAGTCACTTACCTATCATCAGAGTGGAAGAAAACACACAGGCTATAGCGACTGGGCTCTTCATATTGGATGAACGTGTCAAAGTCTTCGCAGCAGTGGGTGTATTCTCCGACATCTGCTGCCAGTCCCTTGGGAGAACTAGAGGAGAGAATTGATCCCCAGAGTAAGAAGCTCATACAGTTACAGCAAAAGACTTCAGCTGGGGCTGATCTGAGTCAGACATTGTATGCACAATCAAGAAGTAAATGGCATTAGGACTTGTATATTCACTAAATGGGCTAGGAGGTTGTATATTCACTAAATGGGCATTACAATCCAGGAAGAAGATGCTGTGCAAAGATGAAACAACAGCCACTTGGGTCAGAGGATTCATGGAATTGAGTTAGAAAATGTGTGAATCCACTTTCCTTAATTATTCATGGATTTTGAAATTCATTTTTGTGTGAAAAATGGTATTTGGGGTAAAAATTGGTCAACAAAAAATCTATAAAGACACCCCTTGGTCTTCTCTACAGTAATTGTCTCCAATCTGCCTGCTGAAATTTTCTTAGCTATACATGCATAGTTTTAAATATCTACTGGGACAGGATGAGGCAATTGCTGCACGTGCAGGGGCTAAAATATTCTGGCACAGTCGCTTTTGATGGCTGGAGGTCTAGAACCAGTGGAAGATATCATTGCCAGCGAGGAAGCTTGTGGACATCACCTTATGGAATGGTGGAATTGGTAGGTCAGTATAGTTCCAGTTTTATTTTATCTTGTAATTGTGAGCTTCTTGGTATTACACTCTTGCAGCTCCCTGTGCTGCTTTGGCTGCTTTGATTACCAGACAGGTTAAGCATATTTATTGTTCCTTTGGCTAATAAAACAGCACCCCCACATGTACAGTACATTATCTGGCTGTTTAGCTATTTGTCTGGTGTGCATCTTTAAAGGCAAAGGAGATAGGACTAAGAATTAATCTTAATCATTTTTGATGGTCTAGCTCCCCGATTCCTTACTAGGAAGGATTCTTACTATGCACAATTTAGATTGGCCCACCCATGATTTATTTATTTAACCTCCTGGGCATTTCACTGATGTCTGGATTTCTGTACCAAAAGCAGTACACTGTTTTACATGATTTTTTTTTTTATCTTGTAGACCCATATCTTATCAAAATATGTCTAAACAAGGGTCTAGTAGATATCCTGAGGGACGCGTACGAGAACGCTGAGGGAAGGTGAAGACGAGGATCGAACTGAGAAGACGGACATCCAACGCTGGAGAACTCTGCTGGAGAACGGGACCTGATAGAGGATGCCAGCGGCACCAAGCAAGCAACGCTTGATTCTATTTTTAGCTACCCCGAGCCTAGTTCTGGGTAAACGGTTTCAGCATGTTTTTTTACCCCGAACTAGGCTCGGGTTATCGCCCAGGAGGTTAATGTTAATGTCTTCAAAAGCAGGGTCTATTCTGGGATGGAGTCCAGAACTAGTAGAAAGCAACAAGAATGTGTATCCTCTCCAGCCTTGGAGAGCTTTAATAAATCAAGCCCAGTTTTGGAATTGAGGGTTGTGTAAGGCTTGGAGTTGAGGATGATGTCAGCCTTGTAATTGAGGTTGGTATCAGTCTTGGAGTTGAGGGTGGTGTCAGGCTTTGAATTAAGGGTGGCTTCAGCCTTGGAGTTTAGGATAGTGTTATTCTTTAAACTGAGAGTGGTGTCAGTATTGGAATTGAAGTTGGTGTCAGTCCTGGAGTTGAGGGTGGTGTCAGTCCTAAAATTTAGGGTTGTGTCAGTCTTGGAAGCCATATAAACTAAATTTCCATATATGGATATACAAATATTGTAAAGGATCGCAGGGCTGGGTCCTGGACGGGAGGTATACTTTCCCCTTAAATATGGCGTTTTCTTCTAAAAGCAGGGTATATTCTGGGATGGAGTCTAGAACTAGTAGAAAGCAACAAGAATGTGTATCCTCTCCAGCCTTGGAGAGCTTTAATATATCAGACCCAGTCTTGGAATTGTGGACTGTGTAAGTCTTTGAGTTGAGGATGGCATCATCCTTGGATTTAGGGTGGTGTCAGGCTTTGAATTGTGGCTGACTTCACTCTTAGAGATGAAGGTGGCTTTAGTCTTAGAGTTGAGATTTGTGTCAGTCTTTGAGTTGAGAGTGGTGTGTGGTTTTGAGTTGAGGGTGGCTTTAGTCTTAAAATTGAGGGTTGTTTTGCCCACCATTTTATTTTCATTTTTTTTTTTTTTACTTCACATAAAACAGCAAAAAAAAAAAGAAAATACCTGAGTGTCATCATGAGCATAAGACACAGTTAGGAAATGTATTTACCAAAAAGTGTTGTTTTTAAGTGGGTTAAACTTTGACTAACACACCAACACTAACTATGTGTTAGTAAATAAGAGAGCTGAACTTCCGACAATATTTTTTATGCTTCCTATATACTTAGGGTCATTTACGACCCATTTTCATTTAGTAGTTTAGTAGTTAAGCTGCGTACACACGTCCAATTTTTATCGTTGGAAATGAACGACGAACGAAAGACGAACGACCGATTGGCCAAAAATCGTTTGTAAAAAAAGTAACCAACGACGCCGACGAACGAGGATAGTCGTTGGAAATGAACGACCGGACCAGCGGATCGGATTGGACGACGATCGTTGACCATCTATAGTGTGTACGGTCGTTCAGTGATCGTGAATGTTCTGAGCATGCACGATGAACGAACATTTGATCGATACAGGCTGTATTGTGTATGTGAGTGTATGTGCATATATATATATATATATATATATATATATATATATATATATATATATATATTCATATATACTGTGTGTATATATACGTGTGTACAATATCTTTGAACGATCGTGTCGTTATCTGTATGTACAGGATCGGTGCTATACGATCGTTCGCAGATATCGTATATATACTGTGTGTATATATACGTGTGTACAATATCTTTGAACGATCGTGTCGTAATCTGTATGTACAGGATCGGTGCTATACGATCGTTCGCAGATATCGTGCAGGATCGTTCGTCGTTCGTTTACAAACGATAATAATTAGAAGTGTGTACGTAGCTTTAGTTTCATTTTGTAAACAAAGAAAAACAAAAATAATCAATTTCACTAAACTATAAAATGCTGTGGTGAAAATGATGACCTTTGTGTTGTTTAGGGTAATTTTCAACCCGGTTGTAATATAAGATTATATAACAATTATTAGTGCCAAAACTGAAATCATACACACACTAAAATGACCCCTGGGATCACATGGTTGGCTGTGACTAGATTAAGTGACATCAAGACATGTTTTGAATTGTTCATGCCATTGTCACTAAAAAAAGTCATAATTTCTATGACAAGCCATGAAGGAGAAAATGTCCATGGAGACTTGTGGAGTGACATTAATGAGGAATGCCTGGATGCTTATATTGCTGTTCTTCTTGCTGGAGTACAGATCCTGTAATGGGGCCACTCATAGTCTCTGGGACGCGTCATCAGGCAGAACAATTTTCTGGTCAACAATGTAATTTCCAACCTTTCGAATGACATCACGAGTCCTCAAATTTGACAACAGAGATACTAGAGTATAATCTGACAGGATTACTCCCATCAGGGATGTCTGTGAGAGATGGGTGCAGCTCCTTCCACTCATGTTTCACCCTGGGCTTTAGGTGACAGTAGATGAACGTTTTGTCCCTTTCCATGGAAAATGCCTCTTCCGCAAATACTTGCCCAGTAAGCCAGGCAAATACGGGATAAAAATCTGGGCAGCCTGTAATGCAAAAACAAGCTATGCGTGGAATCTACAGATTTACACAGGCAAACCTGCAAGTGGCATCCCAGGGAAAAACTAAGAAAAACGTGTAGTCCTCGATTTGACTACTGGACTGCAGGGTCACAATATCACGTGTAACAATTTTTTTTACCAGCTATGACCTTGGACAAGAACTTCTCAGGAGGAAACTTACCATGGTAGGCACAATGAGAAAAAATAAACCTGAGCTGCCAACCAAACTTTTGCAGGTGAAGGGCAGGGCTCTGCTTGTGTCTGTAAAATTTGCATTTACAGATACCACTAGTGTTATTTAATTTTGTCCAAAAAGAAACCGGAGTGTGATACTTATGTCCGCTTTTCACAAAGAACTGACAAAAAGCCCATACATAACTTAGATTACAATAAAAATAAACGAGGAGTGGACAACCTGGACAGGGTGACTGCCACCTACACTTGTCATCGAATGACCAGGAGATGGCCAATGGTTGTTTTTTATATCGACTTAGATGTGTCTGCGTGCAATGCGTTTGTGTTGTGGACCCACATCCACCTGGGCTGGAAGTCAACCAAAAATAACAAGTGGAGAATGTTTCTTGGGGAGCTAGGAAATTCCCTTGTCAAGGCACACGCTGAGCAGAGGAAACGGGTTCCCCGAGACCCAGTCGCTGCACCCTTTGTCAGACAGCCGCAGAGCTCGCCAAGCACTCCGTCCATGCCATCAACAACACAAAGAGCATCAGCGCCAGCATCCTCAGCCAGCCCTGCCTCAGCATCAACCAGCACAGCCACAACTCCATTGAATCCACCTGATTCTAAAAGAAAGAAAAAAAAAACATGCAGTAAGGGTAATTGGCTTCCCCTCAGAATTGACCTTAGACTACACAAATGACATATGACTATAGTAGGGACATTAGATTGTGAGTTCCTTTGAGGGACAGTTAGTGACACGACTATCGACTTTGTACAGCGCTGCGTAATATGATGGCGCTATATAAATACTGTGTAATAATATTAATAATAATAAAAAGAGATGTCATGTCTGTCCTGGTAAAGGACAGGAAGACAAACACATTGTGATTTCACTGCAAAAAATATTTATCAAAGAACACACTAAAAGTTTCACTTTTTGCCACACATGCATCTAAACACACACAGACATGCATGTTCTTGCACAAAGAATTTTTATTGATTTGATTTGCTTGATTGGTGTTTTTTTATTTAACCCTGCAAATCTACATTTTGTATTATTACTTGTTCTGCTTTTCTATTTTTGAAAAAAATTTCAATTTTTTTTTTTGCCTTTTGTTAAAGTTAATACGTATGGGTCAAAATTGACCCGTAACACAATAGATGTTACGATAGTTAGTATTATTAACATAAAAAGAAAAAACAAATATTTAAGAGATCTGTTTTAATAACCCTCAGTAATAGTCTGGTGAAATAACAACCTTTTATTTACTTAATTATCCTTTTGAGGTTCATTTTACCAATTTTTTTTTTATTAAAAACGAGAGGTATGCTATTAAAGAAAGGCCAAGGGGGTCACACCAAAAGTATGGTGTGACCCCCACCATAAGTAAGCCTAATAGGGTAACTAAGAGGTAAGAAACAAATTGGATGAAAAATAATTGTTTTGAAGGTATTTTATGGCTGATTTAAGATACGGGTCAAAACTGACCCGGTAACATCATGGTTGGTAACAGTAAAATAAGTATATAAGAAGGTTATTCTCTATTATTTTGAAGATGCTTTATTGAGCCCATAGTATACACAGGCCAAAAACCTTTCATTAGACCCAAGCTTCTTCCCCTGAGATTTCACCCCATCTCGGGCTTAGTCAAAGAGAAAAAAACATTTACCTATGTCTACTTGAACAAGGTATGACTCCAAAAATGGAAGGGTCTCTAATATACATATATCACTTTGTCTAGCCTGAACTTTTTCATTCTTTACGTCAAAGCTAATAGTAACTCGAAAAAAGATGGACGCAGAAGGGTGCACTGGAGCTGCCTATTAGTTGGAATCTTCTTAACTATATGTAAAGTCATTGCTACAGAATTTTAGTAAACAAGAACAGTCTGCTCGCCATCTTTCCATCACTCATTGTCTTCATCACTGTCATTGTCTTCATCATCATTATCAACATCCCCTGCAGCACCAGCAGATGGTTATCACTTGTTATTCACCACTATCAACATTTCTTGCAGTGATCATTGGGCTCTTCGGGACCCCACATAGACAGAAAAAGTGTTAGAGTCCTCTAATACACAGCTAGTAATACAAGTTTTTTTTTCATCTCTAGTTTTAGTTTATTATAACATTCTTTAGATTTTATTACTGTGTAGTCCTACCTGGCAGCTGTCTGTCATCTGAGAACACCTGAGCTCCTTTCCTATTCCCTAAGCACAATGGTATCATGTCTATATGTTATTGCTTATTTTCTCATGACAAGCTGCCAGTCTTTGAAATTCATTCCACCATGAGTGTCTTACTAGTGTTCAGCTGCATTAAATTCCTCCTGATTCATTCAGGTAAGATAAATGAATATTTTTTAAATATTGTCGCTGTGTATTGATAACGAAATGCTCCTTCTGTTGTAATGTGGAAAGAATGTCCAGGTATTACAAAATCTGCCTATAAACAGGGATTGTCGTAATTCCACCAGACGGCCAATGCCACCGATGTGTGCAAATTGATTATTCTTAATATATTTTCCATCAAAACGCATGTCAGTGTTGCATAATGTGCATCAACAGTGCATGGGATCTTTGAAATGTAAGAGGAACCCTGTGTTTTGTTTTTTTAGCATGTTACTCAGGGTTTGTATAATTTTTTTGGTATAATTTTTTTTTTGGCCCTGAAGCCATATGAACTAACTAGTAGAAAGCAAGAAGAGTTGCTGTTGACTAATTGGTTTCAGGGCTCGGAACTCTGGAATGGAAAGGAAGGTACAGAGTGGGCCTTACCATTCCACCCAGGAACACGCACCTGGATTTAGCTTCAGCCGGATAGGAGCTCTGGCTATGAAGGGAACGAGGTGTGCCAATATACATGGCTATATCTAATATGGATGTGAAGGCTGCTTGTTGAGCCATGGACTGCTGGGTTATTTACTAACATGGACTGTAGAGGACTGTTACCAGCTGAAATATTTATATTGCAATGTTAGGAGAGATTGGCCACTGGTTCCTTCAAAGGTTGGTTAGGGTTTCCTCAAACAATGAGCAATGTGTGGCTCTTAGGTCAGTTTAACTGACACTAATGACATTGATGGCTATCTGTAGCCAATGTAATGTATAATAGAAGAAAAAGAATGAGGTTCACGGCTCAGGGATTGTATGAAATAATATATATGTGTATTTGTTACATAGTATCAAAGAAAAACATTTACATAACGCAATCAGGTATTTTACCTTGGTCCTGTTAAAACTTCACAAAACCTAGGTATTATATACTAGACACAGTACTTCTATGTCATCAAACAAATAAACGTCTGAAGAACTGCAAAAGTCCCAACCCTATAGCGTTTGTGCAAAAATACGACACGTTTCGCTGCCATTAGGCTTCCTCAGGGATATCTTTTGTACGTACTTTATGGTCAATGGGAGATCATAAAAGACACAAACATGCGTGATGATAAATGTGGCAAGGTGAAGGTTGAAAACCTTGTTCAAGTTAGTACTCCTTAAGCCTTAAAGAGGATTTCGGTATATTTTAATAATAATGTACATAAATGATTCGTAAAAGCTTTGGTACTCAACAAATATTGGTGTTTTATTCATCCTTCAAGATTGTAAGGATGTATAAGAGAGGCACAGGCCTTCCATTGCAATTCTAGAAACAGGTCTTGTAGGCTGAAATGAATAGGATCACAAAGGAGTCTTGCAGGGAGATGAGCACTGAGAGCACAGCCAATCGTTTTTTATTTGATACTATGTAACAAATACACGTATATATTATTTCATAGAATCCCTGAGCCGTGAACCTTATTCTTTTTCTTCTTTTATACATTATATAGGATTGCTTAATGAGGTGGCTCAACATTTAAAGGTATTAGTGAAGAGAGGGGAACACCATTTATGAACTTCTATATCTGTAGCCGATAACCAGAAATGTAAGAGGAATTCTTCCCAATGACAACCACACTAATATACTGTGAGCTGTTCATATAGTGCTTATAGCGGGTTCCTTAAAGACCTGAAAGTTATCCAAAGGTCCCAAAAGGTTGAGAAAGGCTGTATAAATTGTAACTCCTATTCATCAGGATATAATATTTGTTTGCCGTGGTGGGTCTTAAACCTGAAATTTTATAAAATATTTTTAATAAAATGTGCATACATAAGTCACTTTATTGTTTTCTTTGAATCTATTTATTTAGGTTATGGCCTTGTATGCCTATCATGTCAAGAGGCAAATTCAAGATCTGCAGTTGACTGCCAATCAGGACGTCACCAATGTCAGAGAGATGAGTTGTGTCACACTACACTTATAAAAAGTATACAGCGTAAGTAATTTATTCAGCAGGGCACAGTTTGTGCTTTTTTTCCCTTTGACCAGCTACCTTGTGAAGACATTTACAAACATAATGTGATATTGGTTTATTGCTCTGATAATTGCTCAACTATTAAAGCACTTTTATTATTTAAGATCCCATACAGACCTACATGCTTGCAGAAACACAATCAGTACGGGACTGATACAGCAGAAACATGCCCACAGAGACACAATCAGAAACATGTTCAGAAATAGGAACATGTCCAAAAAGGATACAGCATTCAACCCTTGTGTCTTCAGTCTGCCCAGGACATCTCATGCTGCCATATTGCTTAGAGACCGAAAGTACATTATTGTCATTGAAACCTGTAGGTGGGAGCAGTCACAGATGTGCAGCGGTATCTCACAAATATTGAAAGAAGGGCAGAGGAAACACTTGCACATATCAGTCTTACAGAGCCTCTAACGTAACATAGCAAAAGGAAATTGTAGACCGCTGATGAGGATTTACTAGGACAGAAGTGATCTCAGCTATGTGGCATAACATTACATCCAGATCTGCCCACATGAGTCTTAACTTTGACATTTTTGTGATAATATCTTACAGATAGGATCTCTAAGAAACCAAACAAGTCAGCATTTTATTCAACTTGCCAGTGCCATGCAGAAATAAAATATCTCATACAGTATTATATTTAAATTGTGTGTAACCTTCACTTGCAAATTTACGTTTTTCTCCTTTCTGTTTTCCAGTTGATAAAAACATCATAACATATACCATTCTAAAGGAATGCCAGTATTATAAGTTTTGTATGCTTGAAGGCAGAATGTCTACAGAAAAATTTAAAGTTTCTTTTAGCACTAGCTGTTGTTCAAAAGATCTCTGCACAACTGCCATTCCAGATTGTGAGTATAAAATGGCAGGCTTGGGTAGAAGGTTAAAGCAACTTTTAAAGCAGACCTATGGTCATCCCTTTTACATAATGAAAAAACAAGTTTGGGGATTTTTTTTCCACTTTTTCTTTCCATTTTTACAGCTGCTGAAGGAGAAACCCACAACCTACTGGTACACTTACATCACATATCCCAGGGGGTTCCTCCTTTAGCACATTCTCCTTTATCGGCATGCATCATCAAGGGGTTTTAATGTAAAAAATAAGTGCTTGATCTCACGCATATACAGTGAGATTGGCTCTCTTTTATTTTACATTTGGAGGAAGGCATGTCACCAACACTCACTCCTATGCAGTTCAAGATCAGGTTTTGTGAAAAAGAAAGCGGCGTTGGACGGAATGACAGACCCAGAAAGAGACTTGCTGGGCTCCATTTGTGGTTGGATCAAGAACACACAGGTAAAGTAAGTGCATTTCCACTTTAAAAAAAAGCTCTCTATAATTGACACCAATGGATACTGTTTTCAGTAATCAAAGGGCATGGCCAAGTTATTACCATTTAACACTTCTGTTTTGTGAGCATTATGGTTTCTCCCACCAACTCCTACATCACTTCTGGGAAATGCAGTATATTGATACGGATAAGGTCCTTGATAGTGGATTAAAATCATATACATGTGTTGCCAAGCCAAATATTTGAAAGGTATGTACTTGAAAAGAGCAAAAAAAAGGCTTTTTTAATTAATTTAATTGAATTACCATCAAATAGCTGCCTTAAAAATAAAATTTTTTCTCTTTTCAAGTACATACTTCTGGGAAATGTTTAGGAGACCTATTCACCGCCACATGCAAAAGGAGATAGGAATATATAAAAAAGTTATATATATAATATAGTTACATAGTTACATAGTAGGTTAGGTTGAAAAAAGACATTCGTCCATCAAGTTCAATCACTAGGGAAATAAACATATCCCAGCTATAAAACCCTATAAGACATAGTTGGTCCAGAGGAAGGCAAAAAATCCCCTTGTACAATTTCAACAGTGGAAAAAACCCCTTCCTGATTCCATGAAGCAATCGGATGTTCCCTGGATCAACAGTCACTATTTTTTTACTTTAAAGCCTTAATACCCAGTTATATTCTGTGCTTCTAGAAATCATCCAACTTTTTCCTAAAACAATCTATAGTAGTTGCTGAAACTACTTCCTGAGGGAGCCAATTCCACATTTTCACAGACCTTACAGTGAAGAATCCCTTCCTTATCCGGAGCTTAAACTTCTTTTCCTGCAGACACAAAGAGACTCTTGTTCTTTATAATGATCTCAAAGTGAATAATGGGGAAGAGAGTTCTCTATATGGCCCATTTATATATTTATACAGGGTGAACGTATCCCCCCTTATACGTCCCTTCCTGACAAATGTCAACTGCCTGACAACATCCAGAAAATCTTCATAATTGCAATAACTTAGCATATTAAATAAGACTTTCCAGACTTTAGCCATTGCCCAAAGATGCAAACTCATTTACGGCTTTATGACTGAAGAATAAATTCAAAATGGGTTATAGTTTAACTGGTTTCCATTAAAGCGGAACTAAAATTTCACTTTTACAATTTTTGGGCATTATTAGGGAAAGGGACAGGTGATGTCCATTCAGCAGTAAGCCCTCTTACCTACCTGATTGCTCTGGGGAACTGTCAAATATACTGCAAAGCTTTTTGTTTGCCAGAATGCCCAGCATTTCCAGAATCACCTATCCTTGCCGCACTGAATTAACTTGCAGATGCACAAGAATTACGTCATTCTGGCCAAGTTAATTAAATAGGCAAAAGATCAAATTTAGGAAGAGAATAAGAAAGAAGATATTGGCACCCCGTAACAGAATGAGGTAAGGTAAACATAACAGGGTTTCGTTCTGATTAAGATCTTACAAAAGCATGGACATGCACTGCAGAGAATAGAGCGGGAACAGCCAATCTTGCGGTCATCAGGACCAAAAAGTGTTTATTGGGGGGTCAGGGTTGGGAATAGTCAGGATTTTCATGTGCTGCCACTGAGAATGCAATTTACTTCCTCTTATGATGAATTTCATGTATCAGTGCAACAGGGTGTTACAGGGACAGAAAGTAATGGAAAAAAAACTCCCCAGAAAGGTACAGATATAAAACCCATATTGCAAAAGCTGAAATAAAAGATTCAGAGTTTTAATAATGTATTATTTATTTTTTTCTTGCAGTGCCGCGAGAGAATTTCGTTCATAATGGACTTGTCTGCCCCACCTGTCATGTTTTAGGAAATTCTGAAAAGTGTGTTCCAACTAAAGCTATAAAGTGCAGTGGGAATGAAGGATATTGCATTCAGTCTCAGAACCGTAAAGTAGCTTATTTTATTAATTATACAGAATGTTGTTTTATTATCAGATTAACAACTCTGGGGAAAATGAATGGCAACAAATATTGGCACACTATACTGAAGTGTACTTGTAATAAAACGCAATAAAAATCAAGGTCCGCTTATAATGTTCAGAACCCCAACCCCTAATATATACCTGGGAACAAAGCAGGTTTGGCTCTGTAACTTTTCAGCTGAATAATTGGACCTCTAAATTGTTTCCCTGAATCTCTGCCTTTCCTAGGAACACCACTTTTCACCCCTTTCGGATTTAAAGCAATGGAGGGTGGATGGTATGGTGGACATCCTTGGCTAAGGAGTCCTAGCACAGTAAGGACACAGCAAAAGTCCCCCCCCCCCAACCCACTCCAGTGATATCAGTTCATTCTACAGAGAAGGAGAGCAGGGTGGAACAATGCAAGAAGCTGGGAATGAATTTTGACTGACTCCTCCATCATTACCGTGTCCCTCCATTCTGGCTGTTACCTCTTTTATTTTGAATGACCTCTCCATCTTGACTTTGACTACTTCATCCTTTATTGTGATTATACTTATTCTGGCTGGAAACACTACATTCTGGCTACAACATCCTCCATCCTAGTTGTGAGCTCTCCACCTTGACTGTTATCCTACTTCCTACTGACTGTGACCTCCCAATCTTAGATGTAATTTCTCCATCTTGCCTGTGACCCCTCAATACTGTATGTGACTCCTCCATCCCGGTTGTGATCTCTCCACCCTGTGACCTCCTCTATCCTGGATGACACCACAACCTGACAGTGACCACCTACATCCTTATTGTGAAATCCTAATCCTCCATCCAGACACTGATTCCTTCATCCTGGATGTGATCTCGCAGTCCTTTGTCCTGGGGAGGTCAGGATGGTCATAATTCTCATATAAAAGTGTGTACAAGGAGTTTGGTGATCTCTAGGGACAGGTAGGGCGGATTTGGGAGATTTTACATAGATGAAAGTGACAGAACTTGGAATTGTTCTGAATATGGGGGGTAAATGAGAGGGCAGAGTCAAAGTTAACACCAAGACAATGTAATGTCTGAGGGGAGGGATGAATAGAGATTTGGATTTTGAGGTGGGGATGATGATGAGTTCGGTTTTATCCGGGTTGAGTTTAAAAATTCAGTTATACATCCGTGATGAGATGGCTGACAGGCAGCATGAGACCTTATCCAGGACTGAGGGAGACAGGTCAGGGGTAGACAGATAAATTTGAGTGTCATCAGCACACAGATGGTACTGTAAGCCAAAGGAGGATATAAGACTACCGAGAGAGGAGGTGTACAGAGAAAAGAGAACCGGTCTAAGGACTGACCCTTGGGGAACACCAACAGGGAGGAGAGTGGGAGAGGAGGAATTACCATTGAAAAAAACCTGAAAGGAGCGGTCAGAAAGATAGGAAGCAAACCAAAAGAGAGCAGTGTCACAGATACCAATGGAATAAACGGAAAACAAATGGAATAGCCAGGAATAAAAACTTGACAAGGGTACTCTAGAGTTAAAACAACACACTATAAATAAATTAATTTCTTTTTCAGCCTCATTCGCCTTAAGCCATTCACTTTCTGGTTGCGCTTCACAAGAATACTGTAAAATTGCCTATGTACTTGGTATGAGTGAAGAAGAAAGACTGATGAGTCGAACCTTAACCTGTGTAAGGGCAAACAAAACAACATCTGTACCAGTTGGTAAGACATTTTTATTGTATTTATGGGATACATTAATGCACAACTGATTAGCTGTGTGAAGTATTTGCAGTCATCTGAAGAAGAAATCGTTATTTTATGTCATCACAGATATCATGCATACATGACTTACCATCTACTGACACCAATAGATCTCGTGTCAGAGAGATTTAAGCTTGTATTGGGAGCATTAAGCTACATCAGTTAGAGAAAAATCCGAGATCACTTAGAATTTATTTACATTTGTCTTACAGTTGATATCCTTCTGACCTGCATTTGACTTAATGCCAAAAGGTTTTCCATTCCCATTAACACTGTCCCAAAGTTTGTTTATAGTCATCGGTTATGCAGCACTGACCTAAACTTGCTGTGCAGCATCCAGGAATGTCATGAAAATGCTTCTACAATTATATTTACATACATACCCAGAAATGTTACAATTCACCTATTTATTTCTATTATTATAAAAGTTATAAAACGTTTAAATAGAGGTGGAAAAAAACAAGGCCACTGAGTGTTCCACAATCTTGTCCCTGATTCATCTCACTTCCTCAGCCGTTCTATTATTCCTTTAAGACAGTGTTAGTCAACCAGGGCTTCATAAATTCCAAAGGTTCCCCCAGAGGTTATTGGGGGTCCCTTGAGCAATAGGAAATAGGAGACGTTCAGTCCAGTTTAACTGATACCAGTAATCTTTTTGGCTATCTGTAAGGGTGATCTTCCCATTGGCCAATAATGGCCAGTAGGTAGCGGAGTAGTAATATTAGTAGGGATTCCCTGAAGACCTGGAAGTTATTTCAAAAAGTTATCCTCGTGTTAAAAATTTCAAAAAACAAAGCTTTAAGATAGAAGATGGTGGGTCAGTGTTCAAAAGGAATTCTTAAGACAGGACAGGACCAATCAACATATTTACAACATACTTAGGTTACAACTTAACTATTTTTGTAAGGAGATACTTCTGGTAACTTATACTTTTTATCACATTGACCTTAAACTGCCTTCCATGCTTCTTTGTTTAACCAAAACATAAAAAAGAATGATGCTGGTATATTATCTATCATGGTTTGTCAATGCTTTTTTGTTAATTTGTATGATTTTTTTTTGTTTTAAATAGTAAACAATTTAATATGCACAGAATGTGAAGGAAATCTTGATTTAAAATGTACGGATATCCCCAGTATATGTCCTCCGCAAATGAATGCGTGCTTGAGAACGATATCACAAATTACCTATGGTATGTATGCAAAATTAGAGAATAACAAGGGGTAGACATTAGCGATTAGGGGATTTGATTTACTAGACTAGGATTTGAAATGGTTTATGAACAGAACCAATTAGTAGATTGCTTCCCTGTTAGGTGAGCCCTCCTTACAACAACGTGGGATTTCCATATGATTTTAGGTTCACAACACCAATTATACTTGACCTCATCTTGGCCCATAGTTATTGAGAATGCCTTAGCATCCTATTTTGTACATAGAACATTTAATCCGAGTATGGAATGAATGACTGCTAGGAAAAGTAAATAGGGGACAAAAAAACCTTTATTAGTTAACATAGTACTTCCGGCTATTTATCAACCCACCAGTTGTAGGGTCAGACTTGTCAACCGATCTAATCTATGATTAGTGGTCATTTAATGACATAATAAGCCCCTGGGGCCTTTTTCCCATATTTAAAGTCAGGCTTTTTCATCTGGCCTCTCCTCATTCTGTCTGCCTAAGCCGAACATGGCCTCAGACTCCATCCCTGGCCCAGAAACACATTCCCTTTCCACCATGGTTCCGCAAATGATACACAGCTATCTCCAAATCTGGCCTGGTAGAGGGATGAAGTGTTTGGCCCAGCCATTCTATTCAAGACACCCCAGACCCAAAAAATCAGTTATGAGCAGCTTTATCCATACTCTGTACTTGCCCTTTTTATTTTAAGTAAAATAGGGGATTATGATGCCAAATTACCACTACATTTAGCCACACATACCTCAATATGCTACAATTACCATTGTGGTCACTCATTTGAGCAAATGCCTAGACCTCACTGATGTTATATCAGAACCTAAGAACTGACATAATTGCCGAGCTGTCCAATGCTGACACGCTCTTAAATATACCTCTCTAATTAAATAAATATTTATTAAGGACGTTATGGTAAGAAATCTTTGACCATTAAATGCAATATATATTCTATATTCTTCAGTCTTTGAGAGCTTTAATAATTCAAGCCCAATTTAGTTCTTGTGTGATCCATCTACCACATTGAATTAAATATTTGTTTTGTTGAAGTCCCGGCACCAGAATACGGTCAACTCTGAGCATTTCCTTTAACATTTTGGATCAGTCCAATTTACCTGTTGCATGTTGCATGAATGGCTGACAAGGTTTGTAACGCATAGAACAAACAGATAGAGAATCCTCATATAGGTAAAAATTGAATATAATACCACCTCCCCATATTCCTAAATCACACAAAAGGCATAACCTTGGAAGAAAGGTTTTGTTTGCTCACTAAACAGAGCCGAGAGCTACATGAAGTAGAGAGTTTGAGTGGTAAACAGACCTAATTAATTGAAAACCAATATTTAATCGAAAACTTTTAAAATTCCCCAAATTTTCTGATTGTACAGATAAAACAAACTACATTTGTATAGGACAAGTGCACAGTTTACAAAGACAAGGATTTCCTTAAATTGTAGAAAGGGAGATGGATATTCTATGCCGGACATGTTTTGCAGAAAGAACCGGCTTTTTCAGGGAAAATATCTCATCGCTCTTTCCAAAATTGTTTCAGCCCTTGAAAAACTTGTTAAGATGTGTTTCATTAAAGGAAGGGTAGGTAACTATAGACACCAAATCAGAAAGGAAGATGGATATTCTATGCCGGACATGTTTTGCAGAAAGAACCGGCTTTTTCAGGGAAAATATCTCATCGCTCTTTCCAAAATTGTTGCAGCCCTTGAAAAACTTGTTAGGATGTATTTCATTAAAGGAAGGGTAGGTAACTATAGACCCCAAATCAGCTCATGGCATACAGTTGGTTGATGTGAATCCACCTTATATGTGTATCTTTATAATAAGGACCACCAAATGAAGGTGGCATTGCCTAAAATAAGCCCAATAAAAAGGAGGCTTGGATTAATGAGTTCAAAAGCAAGGTGAGGAGACTATTCCATTACACCTGCAGAGTGCTTCTAAGTTAGGGAGCCACACGGATACTCCCTACTTTATGTAGCTCTTCCCTCCCTGGTGAGTAAACATTTCCCACCAAGGTTATGTCTTTTTGCGATGAAGGTTTGTAACACACCCTTTGTGGCCAAAAACACTATTAGGCTACTGTGATTGTGGTTATGGTGCTCTCATCATTGGGCATGAATGAATATAAGATCATGGCTCAAACACCTGCAAGAAAAATTACTTCAGGTTTATCTATACCTCTCTTTATATCATTCTGTCTATTATTCCTTATTCTAGGAGGGAAGACACATGTTAAAGTTACACGCAGATGTGGATATGCATCAGAATGCAAAAGTGCTGGATCCATAACCAATGACAAAAAACACATATTAACAAATACTACATGTTGTTACACTGACTACTGTATTCCTCCAGAACCGATCAGTAAGTAATTCTAATACACATAATTAGTTGTGTTCATGTGTGACTACTATAGCTATGGTGATGGCACGGTGAAAGCCAAAAAGATAAAATTGGGTGAGGGGAATATTAAAGCAAAACTCTGGGCAGATCTAAAAGACACAAATTAGTACAGATGTATTCATTGATCCATCAATCATTTAGGCAGTGTAGGTACCTGACCTTCTTTATTCTGGAGTTCAGCTTTAAAAAAAAAAAATAATTTGGATTTTAACTTATAATTGAGCCCTTGGCTTGTGAATCGGAGAATATGTATTAAAGAACGGGGAAAAGATAAGGAAGTGAGCTAGTTAAAATTTCCTTGCCAAAACAGCTTAATGGAGATCTAAAGTCTCAGTCCTCACATTAAGATTGAATAAA
Source organism: Pyxicephalus adspersus (assembly GCF_032062135.1). Taxonomy (NCBI): domain Eukaryota; kingdom Metazoa; phylum Chordata; class Amphibia; order Anura; family Pyxicephalidae; genus Pyxicephalus; species Pyxicephalus adspersus. The sequence goes on from NC_092868.1 coordinate 7,146,187, forward strand.
GAGCAACAAGAACAAAATCATATATTAGGAATATATTTGTTTTTGTTGTTGTTACTTTCAAAATGTTTTTGTATATGTAACTGTGTACAGCACGGGTGTCCAAACTTTTTGCAAAGAGGGCCAGATTTGGTGAGGGATTCCCTGTGCATGGAGTCTGATATCAGTGTGGGCTCCGTGCAGAGCACGTTCTTGGAATCAAAGTGAGCGTGGTCCATTCAGGTCCCGCACAGAACACACCCACTATATTGATGCAGGGGATTCCCTGTGCACACATGGGGACTCCCGTCCTGACGATTATGGCCGCCAAGTAGCGGGCTGATAATAGCAAGGTGGTTGATTAACTGTAATGAAATATCAAATAGCTTTTTTTCACGCATGTATTTTATACTGTGGTCAATAGTGCTGGCGGGCCGCATATTTTTATTTTATCACAGAGGCTGCGGGCCGGTGAAAATCAGAACACGGGCCGTAACTGGCCCTCGGGCCGGACTTTGGACATTGGTCTGGTGTAGAGAATGCTGATGGTTTTCAATATTTCTGCATAAACACTAGAGGGCAGAAGCTTTACTGTTACAATATCAGTTTCCTGCCTAAAGAAAAACTGCATGCCCCACAATTCCCTGCATGTATAATGAATGTGGGTGTTTCACTGGTCTCAGCTCTAGACAGCACAATGGGGTGGCTACTAATAAAGACATTATGAACGGGGCATGAATTGTAGCTACAGAAAGTAAAAATATAAAGTATTTATGGTGACTAACTGAATACATATTTTCAATACAATGAGACAAAGGAATGTATCATAAAATTTTCTACGATCAGGCGTGTCATTATTGCAGAAAGATGATGTCCCCTCTGTAGTAATGCATCTTAACTGCCTGATCGCTCTGGGTTTCTGGAAAAAAGCTGTGTTGCACATGCTTTGGTTACCAGAAAAACACAACATTCCTGGCTTCCCCTGCATGTGGCGGGATGAATGAACTCCAGGCACCTGAGAGGAAGTTATGTCATCCCTACATGGCCAGTTAGGATGGTTGAATATCGTTTGGAAGAGGAACAAGAGAAGCAAGATGATAGGAATGTGTACAGGTGAGTTGGCCTGGGTCTAGTTCTACTTTAAGATATCAAACACTAGAACTCGAATGTGAGCAGTTTGAAACAAATGCAGATGCTATTTTATGAATGTGGATACTGTATAATATGCACTTTAAATCGATTTTTTTGCTAATCAACTTTTACATCATTTTTTTTTGTAGTACCTCAAGGAAATAATGAAACAAATGGACTGATGTGCCCAACTTGTTACTATAAAGTATACGGTGCTTGTTATGCCCGTAAATATGTTTCCTGTACCGGGAATGAAAGTGAATGCATCGATTACACATGGGAGGTGAATGAAAGTAAGCATTTCTAAGCTTGAGAGGTCTAAGAAGAAAACGGGTCTGGTCTTTATTTACAGACAAGTGCAATAAGGAACATTTTAAGCTAAAATGGGTCTCTGGGCAAAGGTGAAGTGAGTGCACAGCATTCCAGCTCCCTGTAACCCCTGCTACACTGTCAGTTGGGGCATTGGAGAAGGTGTCTGGCCCTGGACAAATAGACAATTTGGCCCCACCCCAAAAATAAAGTAGGGTTAGGGGGGACAATGAACCACCAGTGGAAGATAAGGCACAGGTACCAAACGTAAAAGTGAACCTGTATTTGCATGCAGTACTGAGGACACTCGCTCTGACTGCGGGTGTGGGCACTGGCTGCTGATATGACCAACCCCCAAGTACTACCAGTGCAGCCAATTAAGGGAAGGTGGAATCTCTCTCTAGATAATCTTCATAATCCTTAAATAGGGCACAACACTTTAAAAGTAGAGAATGTCGCATACTACAATGAAGGGAAGTGGTAATTATTTTAAATACAGTTGACAATTGATAATCCGGTTCCTTCAGTTTCCTGGCTGAATTTCAGATGGCAGTTTCAATACAGAGACTGTAGTACACTGTTCGGCCATTTATGTTTTGATGGCGCTGTTCTGCAAAAACAGCTGTTAGGTCATGCTTGCTACACTAAATACACGTTGAGACGTCCTTGCTGCCTGCTTCCTGGAACTGTGCCACATGTCCGCGGGTGCTGCGAGAGGAAGACTGGCCTGTGTGTGGAGGTAAGTATAAAAAAAATCTGGGATTTTCGGAAATCCGGTGCAACTCAGGACCGGAGGTTGCCTGATTTTTGATTGTCAACTGTACTCTAACAGTTTCCATTTTACTCTTAGATGCAGTAACATGAAACAATCAGAAGAGGCCATTGCTGCATTTTCTATATGAGCTGCAGCAATGTAAGTGTATGTGTGTTAATTGCTACTTTTCAAGGCTGTGAATGCGGCTGCAAAAAAATAACAATTAGTAATTTATTCTAGTTAAGGGCATTCTGATCACCAATATAGGGTAATTGCAGCAATCACTGAATGACACCTTAAATAAAATAAATGGCATAGACCAGCCACTGGAAAGTTCCCTGCACTGGTGGATGACCAGTCCCCATGATAAAAAATAGAGCTATGTCCTGGGGGGAGAGGAGGTAGAATGGGGAATTTGAAGAGTGTTAGTTTTTGCCAAGAGTTGGGCAATATAAAAAGACGGCTCAAACTCCAGCTATAGGCTGCAAGGTAGACATACCTGTAACCCAGCACTACAAAACTCATTTCACCTTATAGTTGGCTTCATTTTAAAGTCTTCTTTCTCATCCTTAACCATTTCTAGAAGGCCAAAAAAAGAGCGAAGTTCTTCGTGGTTGTGCCCATTCTTCAGTCTGTAAAATCCGGAATCGAACAATAAAAGAGGATTACAGAACCTTGAAAGAAAAAATTACATGTTCGAGTACAATAAGCTCCGGCACACATTGTCTTCCTAACCTTTTGTTGCTTTTCTTTTTTACTCTAAATGTCATAGGAAAATTGTGCAGTGAGGATCTTGTGTATTCTGTGCCATAAAAGATAATTCCTTTCATGATCAATTGTGTTTCTTTGTTAGAGCAATGTAAAGTATGGCAGGGAATCACTGCTGTCAAACATGGGTCTAAGTTCCATTTACTTTTGGATAACAAAGACACTTTCATTCATTGGCCAGAAGAGTATTTTTATGAATTTGGCCATTAGTGAGAAATGGAAAGTATGAGCGTGCAAAATAGGCACAACTACATTTCTATTTTATTCCATGTCCCATACATTTTGTGGATCCCAATATGCTCTATAATTTGTATGAATGTACATGTTCATGAATTGCTTTGTACCTCTACCAACAATTTAGAAAGTTTCAAGTAACTTAATGTGAGTTTATTTAGACAAATGTAATGTAAATAATAAGTAATCTGTATTTGAAAGAAATTATCTGGCAAATAAAGTGGTTTTTATTCATACAAAATTGTTAACAAAAATAAAAAATGCTTTTTATCACTTCCAACAGTTTAAAAAGTTTCAAATCATGTTAATGTAAGTTAATTTGGACAAAATCATTTTTAAAGAGATGATGTATAGAATAAGTAGCCTGTATATGAAATCATTAAAATATTTACCAGGCAAATTAAGTTGTGTTTTTTTTTATTTATACAAACTTGGTAACAAAAATAAAAAAAAACTTTCACTACATGACAAAAGGGGCAACCGCCAAGAGGTTTGATATGCAAAAAGTTATTAAAGGATGGCCAAAAGTTTTAAAACCCCCAAACTCCAAATTTTGCATGTAAATGACTGTATTAGTCAGTTCAGGGATAGAATGAGATGCCAAAAATAACTATGGACACTGTATTTTTGTTTCATCTTACCCAAAACTTAAAGTTACAATGCAAGCTAGCATGCTTCAATGACCTGAAGAACCCTTCATGGAGGGCTTGTGGATAGAAAGAGCAATCAAAAACTACTGATTCAAGGAACGTTGCTGTCTGCCCTGGAGTAGAGATCATTTACATCAGGGATAGGCAAACTTTTATGGCCAGTAGGCCATTTCAGGGGTGGGCGGGAGTACATTAGGCCAGACTCCGAGTCCTGCCCAAATGGCTCTGCCCACCACCGAGGAATGCCCCTGAAGTGAAATTCATGGGGGCCATAAACTGGCAGTTGCCTACAGCATAACATCCTCACCTCTAGAGGCTCTGGTGAAGACTGGGCAGCTGCTTAGACTCTGCTACCCCCCTGTGCAAACTGAGCTGGTGACACGGAGGGTCCACCATCCAGCCTTGCGGCACCGTGACAGACTGTGGATACTGCCACCTCCATTAGGGTTGAAGGCCAGTGTAGGAATATGTTTCCGAAATTCTTTGTTGGACTTCTGACACCCAATGGAATAACGTGGCACTCCAGCACCAATTCTTTATTTCTGCAGTTCTGCAATTCTGTACTCCATATATGCTCACTCTAAGAGCATCAGGTCTAACCTCCAGGTTCTGGTAAGAGTTTTGCAAAAGCTGAAGATCTGGACCTCACTGCCTTCTGGTTGTCATCTGCAGCTCCATGTGGCGACGAAGAGAACCAACCAAATGTTGGGTCAATACTTGAGATGTTTCTCATCCAACTCTCAAAACAATGATACCAATCTCCTACCTATGGCAGAATTTGCATATAGCAACACTGTACACGCTGGTATGTCACAACCACTTTGTCAACTATGGGTTTCACACAACTGTCTTGCCGCATCACCCTGCTCAATGTTTGTTACCTTAGTAACAAGACCAAACCTTAGACCAAACTGACACTTGCCACTTGCCCTGACTGTCTCGACCTTGTTTCTTGCCAATTGGCTGCCCCCAACCCTGGCCTCCTACTTATACTCCTTCCACCTAGTACCTGATTTTTAGCAGTCCCCACACCAAAGCTGTCAGCTCCGCTCATCCCAGTTGGGGAGAGCCCGAATACCCTGACCCGGTGTTCTCCCTGCAGTAAATGACTTTTTGTGCACAAGTAAACCTGTGCTTCAATGAACATTAAGCTGAAGTCACCTTGTGTGCTGCTGACATTGTCTACCTCTATTAGCATATAAATTCATTAACCTATTTGTTATAAATGCTGATTTTATCTTTACAGTCTATAATATAGTAAATGAGTATGCCGGTATCTTAGCTTGGGTACATTTTATCTCTTTACTTGCTGCTTTTTCTGAGAATTCTCCTGGGACTGCCTTGTAAGAGAACAAACACTATAGTGCATGTGCTGAAAAAAAACAAAAAACTAGGATCAGTCAAATTTTTACATTTTAACACATAACACGGGGCTGTATAGCACATAACAGAGTTATCCAAATTATGAACCCCTTTAGATTTGTCCTGTTGGTGGAAAAACTAGTTATCTGTAAAAAAAAAAAAAAAAGTTTTCTAGAAGGTAGGAAATGAGTCAATTTGAAAGAGTTTAATTCATCCAAATTGGGTAAAACGTTGACATTTTTGGTAAAACATATTAATGTCAATGAGAAATACAATTTTTTTGGTGGATAATAAAGCTGACCTCCAGCCTCTCCTTCAGTCTTGCACAATTGTATGGATCCCTCTCCTGTACTGAAATCGCTTATTTTAATTTCACATCTCTTCTAGCATTCCTCTGACTGTATAGAAGAAAGGGATAGATAGGCTTTTGTAGGCAAATTTAAATCAATTCTATGTGTTTTAATTAGGTATAGAATGGGCCTAATCTAAACATGGGCCAACTGATCTATAGCAGCATAGTATGAAATTTCAATATAAAGTAACGGATAAATGACAGTGATTGCATTTGAACAAAAATACGGTTCACATACTGGGAAAATATAAAGCTTAAGTCAGGCAAGGGTCCTGACGCGTTTCGCCTTTAGGCTTCCTCAGGGGAGAATTGTTGTACTTAGGTAATCACTGTAGTAAAGGGAGGATAAAAGCATATGCGGGACGTTCACTCCAAATTACCCCAAAAAGAAAACATTACTGACAGTGGTATATTAGTGTAAGCTAGGACATGTTAAGGGGTGAGAAGGTACCGTATATGAGAAGGGAATAATAGAGTCAAATAATTTTAAAAGTTGATGAAGTAATCTGATTAATCATAAAGGGTGCAAAATCATATATGGGAAGTTACTGCAAAATAGTAGGGAGGTGTTAATGTATATTCAAAGATACTTATAAGTGACAGGGGGGGAGTATTGGTGTGTAGGGAATGGATATTGTCCAGAATGATAGTGATTAGTTCATCAAAAGTTGGAGTCGTTGGCGATATGAGTGGGGTAAAGGGCGAGGCGCCAGTAGCCAGTCTCAGTCTCCTTTTTGCCTACAAAAGCCTGTCTACCCCTTTCTTCTATATTACTTGAATCAGGCTAGGCAACGGAAATAATATTTCTACATAGTTAAGGAACCCCTTTGCTACCTATCTTTTCCTTCTATTTATCTGACTGCCCTGTGGTTGACAGGAGTCATGAAATTGGCCAGTCTGGGTTTCTATACTACTCTTGGTGTCATTGTTCTTTGCACGGCTTAACTGTCACCTATTTATCATCAGAGCAGTAGACAACACCTCATATTGGATGAACATGTCAAAGTCTTCACTTCAGTGATTATATTCTCCAACATCTGGTGCCAGTCCTTTGGGAGGACCAGTAGAGAGAATTTTTCCATCGGAGTATAAAAAGCTCATACAGCTGTAGAATGAATTCCAGCAAGTATACATAAACACCCTTTTTCATGTTTATTAGTAAATGCCTAGGTGTATATACAGATAAAAGGATATTGCAGGCAACAGGAAGCTTTCTTCAAAGCCTATCAACTAGTCAATGGGACTGATCTGAGTTAAACATTCTATGCATAATAAAGAAATAAATGGCACTAAGATTGACATGTCTGTGTATTCTCTGAGCTGGCATCCCAATCCAAGTAAAAGATGGTGAACAAAGATGAGTTAGCAGCTGCTGAGATCAGGGGATTCATTGGATTGAATTAGAAAATGGGTGAACCATTTACTGATTCATGCATTTTGTTAACTCAATTCAATTTAGTGTGAATGATGAGGACATTGAGGTAGATAAGCACAGGTTTCAACATTTGATGGGACAGGATGATGTTCAGGAGCTATATTAATCTGGCACAGTCACTTAAAATGGCCATAGATCTGAATCTTGGCGAAAATATCAATGCTTTCGAGTGGGCTAAACCTTAAAGAGAATATTCCATGCATAGAGAAAGACCAGATCCTCACTTCCACCAATAATTTTTATTCTTTTAAAGATGCTTTATTAAACCCAAGGGATACACAGACCAGGTTTAAACTTCTCCCTTTGACATCCGATCCCTTTTGGGCTAAACCTTGGAGAGAATATTACATGCATAGAGAAAGACAAGATCCTCACTCCCGCCAATATTTTTTATTCTTTTGAAAATGCTTTATTAAACCCACAGATTAAGTGTAAGCTTCTCCCCCTGACATCCAATCCCTTTCAGAGCCTAGTCATAGAAAACATTTCCATGTTCTAAAGTCATCATAATGTTGAAATACCGGACCACTACCTATGTGAACAACTTATGACCCCCAAAATGGAATGGAATTGAAAATTGAGGGATCTCTGATATGCACATATCTGGTTTTCCTACCTGAAGATTTTGATTCTTTACTAAAAGTATAATTATAAATTAGAAAAATAGATGGGCTCAGTAGGGTGCACTGGCACTGCCCATTGGTCAGAGGTGTGATAACTATGCAGAAAGTCATTGCAACAGAATTTTAATAAGCTCTCATCACTGTCGTCATCATGATCATCATCATCCCCTACAGTACCAGCAGATAGTTATCACTTATTCACCACTGTCCACAATTCTTGTAGCATTTATTAGTCTGGTTATTACCCCACACATAGGCTGAAAGGTGTTAGAGAATGTATTTATCTAATCTCAAGTTTTAGTTTATTACAATCCTTTTTGATATATATTGTATTACTGTTTAGTTCTGCTTTGCACCTGTCTGTCACCTGTGAACACCTGTGCTTCTTTCCTATTCCCCAAGCACAACAGCTTCATGTCTATATGTTATTGTTCCTCACCCCATGACAAGCTGACATTCTCTGAAATTCATTCCACTATGAGTGTCCTACGGATTTTAGCCTGCATTCAGTTCCTCCTGATACATTCAGGTAAGATAAATGTCTGTTACTCATTTATTGTCATTCTACGTGCTGTCATTTGCCACTTCTCCTGTCATTTATAGTCCAACCATTTTTTACAGAAATGATTGTGAAAGTTGTCTAAAATTCCATTATGTGGCCGGTGCAACTGGAATGTGTGCAAATGGATTAATATTGATATTAATATTTCTTTTTTAAATGATGGAAAAGCATCAAAATGCATGGTAATGTTGCAACAACAGTGCATGGGGTTGGTCATTTAAAGTTCTGTATGAAATATATGAAGGACCATTTAGGTTTTTATTTGTGCATTAACAGTGCATGTGAATCTATTGCCTTTTTTATATATATGTTAAATGTTAATGTTCGCATTGGAAAGAATTTGAATAATTGTATAGTTGCCAATGAAGTTGCATGCACTGGCCCTCTAAAAGATATATATATATATACAGTTAGGTCCATAAATATTTGGACAGAGACAACTTTTTTCTAATTTTGGTTCTGTACATTACCACAATTAATTTTAAATGAAACAACTCAGATACAATTGAACTGCAGACTTTCAGCTTTAATTCAGTGTGTTGAACAAAAAGATTGCATAAAAATGTGAGGAATTAAAGCCTTTTTTTAACACAATCACTTCATTTCAGGGCTCAAAAGGTCTTGGGCAAATTAAAAAGCTGAAAATAAAATGTTCATTTCTAATACTTGGTTGAAAACCCTTTGCTGGCAATGACAGCCTGTAGTCTTGAACTCATGGACATCACCAGATGCCGGGTTTCCTCCATTTAATGCTCTGCCAGGCCTTTACTGCAGCGGCTTTCAGTTGCTGTTTGTTTGTGGGCCTTTCTGTCCGAAGTTTAGTCTTCAACAAGTGAAATGCATGCTCAATTGGGTTCAGATCAGGTGACTGACTTGGCCATTCAATAATATTCCATATTTTTGCTTTAATAAACTCCTGGGTTGCTTTGGCTGTATGTTTTGGGTCATTGTCCATCTGTAATATGAAACGCCTCCCAATCAATGTGATTGCATTTATCTGGATTTGAGCAGACAGTATGTCTCTGAACACCTCAGAATTCATTCGGCTGCTTCTGTCCTGTGTCACATCATGGATAAACATGAGTGTCCCAGTGCCATGGCAGCCATGCACGCCCAAACCATCACACTGCCTCCTTGTTTAAATTGCTATTGTTGTGAATAAAAGTGCACAGAGTTCCCTGAATTTAAACTTAAACTAAAGTTGAGGTGTGTGCGTTTGAAGCTAATCTCTCAATATATATACATTTATATATATATATATATATATATACCCGTAAAGTCACCCATTGTACTAGTAAAAAGTTCTGGATGGTAGGTATGGGGGCCACATTATCCCAGATACTTACCTTAGGTAAACCCAGCAATTTTGTGTCCCCAGGCAACCTGATTATTTAGAATTTCTGTTCTGGGGCTGGTTCTACTTTTTATCTGCAGGTACAGGGTGGGGCAAATTCCCAATTCCAGACTCCATATTTTCCTAATGCCCAGAAGTCTTTTTAAGACACCTTGTACTGGTGGCTGTAGGTTGGACTGACTGTGGGTCAGTCTGTGCTTACCTAAACAAGGACACGATTTCTTTAGAGAACAAAGAGGATTATATGTTGGCCCGGTGGATGTACATTTTTGTTGTTGTTACCAACCATTGCGGGGGAACACCTCTTTTGTTTTTTTGTTTATTGCTGTTTAAATACAAACGAGAGAACAGAAGCAAATCTAAAGTTTGTAGTTCACTTTCACTGCCATCCTGCTGTTTGAAGCTGATCCCTTAAACTATTTCTCAGTGGGGACTGCTGAAACAGTAAGGAAAATTCACTCCACCTAAGCCGCATACACGCCTGCAATAATTATCCATTCCAACAAGAAAAGGATTGCACCATGCATGAACAAGAGCCGTACATACAGCACCATTCTGCTCTATAGAGAGGGGAAGAGCGATGGAGCGGTACCCTGCTGCGCACTCTCCCCCTTCCCTTACATTACGATTGTTCGTCATCCATCTTCCGTGGATCCGCCATGACGGTTGTTCGGACGATGGATGACGGGCGCTGTACACATGCCTGATTCTCGTCCGATATGGCCCTGAGTCGATTATCGGGCGAGAACCATTGGACGTGTGTACTTAGCATTACTGCCCATTCATACATAATGAGATCACATAATCAGATATCACTCTGGATAAGAAACTGGTTGTCAACCGCACTGTAGGTGGGCAAGGCATGTGAAATTAAAAATGTATGAGTACCTAAGTCACTATATTGTTTTCATTTGAATATCTTTCTTTAGGTTATGGCCTTGTATGCCTTTCTTGTTCTAAAGATGATGAAACTCTAGTTGATTGCAACACAGGACAACAGCAATGTCTCCCTAACGAGATTTGTTTGACTCTATATGTAAAAAGTGTAGATGGTAAGTCATTTTTTTAGCAGGGTCAGCTTTGCTTTTATTCCCATTGGCCAGCTACCTAATAAATAACGTTGTAACTAACATAATCAGACATTAGTTTACTGCACTGAAAAACTTGTATTAGTCAAAATTCCTTACTGATGCAGGAGAAACATTCATGTCTGCAGAGACACAATCAGTGCAGGACTGATACAGCCAGAAACATATCAACAGAGACACAATCAGAAACGCTTCCAGAGCCACAGAATATGGAACACATCAAAAAAAGGGCACTGAACTGCTCATATAGCACCATATTGAACCAATGTCTCTTCAATCTGCCCAGGACATCTCATTCTTCCATGCTCCCTAGTGACGCAGCGTGCATTGAATGTCATTGCACACTGAAGGTGGGAGATGCTTCCCAAAAGCAGGCACAGACGAGCAGAGGTATCTCACAAATAGAGAAAGAATGGCAGAGGAAGCATTTGCACATATCAGACTTTAGGAGCCTGCAAATAATAGCAGTAGCAGAATTGATGGGGATAATAATGCACTACGTGTGATTCCCTAAGCCTCAGCTATGTGACATAATAATAAATAAAGATCTGCCCATGCAAATATTTTAAAGCCAGAACCTCTCAGAAACATCACAAGTTAGCAATTTATTCAATTTACCAGCACCATGCAGAAATATAAAGTCACATACAGAATATGGATTGAATGTAATCTATTACTTTTTAAATTGTGTATTATTTACTTGCAAATTCACATTTTTCTTTTTTCTGTTTTTCAGTTGATGAAAAGTTAACAATACACACCATCATAAAAGAATGTCGCCATTATCATTTTTGTGATCTTCAAGGGAGAATGTCTACAGAACGATCTAGATATTATTTTAGCACAAGTTGTTGTTCAGTAAGAAATTTTTGCACAAGCGGCATTCCAGAATGTAAGTATACAATGGAAGGGTTGGTTTGATGGTGAATAACCTTTTCATTCATCAGTGCTAACTTGTCAGCATTAACCACTTCCAGAAGTGTTGAACACCTGTGTATCTCAGTTCCATTGTTCCCCTTTACCTAATAGGACTAATGTTAATGAGACGCTTTTGACACCCCATGCATAATTTGGGCTAGGTAACAGTGTCATTGGTTTCCATTAAAGCAAAACAAAAATTCCACTTTTAAAACTTTGGAAGTGGCAGGGCATTATTTCAGAAAGGGACAAATGATAGCCATTCTTTAATAAGCTCTGTTACCTGCCTGATTTATCCGGAGAGCTGTCAAAAGTGCTGAACAGTGCATGTAGCTGTGCCTTGGCACCAGGGAGTTACGTCAACCTAGCCCAGCCAATCATGATTGCCGTAGATCATATCTAAGAAGAGAAAAAGATGGTGGTGCCCAGAGATGGAATGGGGTAAGGTGTGTATATCAGGGTTTAGTCGGGTCAAAGATCCTTCATAAGCATGTGCATGCACTGAAGGAATAGAAGCTATAACTTTAGCCTAAAGCCATTCTTTGGTGGTCACCAGGACAAAGGAGTATTTATTGGAGTGTCAGTATTGGAATTGGTCAAGAACAGGGTGTTAAAAAGAAAGTGATGAAAAAAAAACATATATATTAACCCATCTCCTGAAATCTGAAATAAAAGTTTCAAAGTTTCATGTAAATATTTTTTTCTTGCAGTGCCGAGAGAGAATTTCACTTTTAATGGACTTGTCTGCCCCACCTGTCATTCTAAAGGAGTTCAAAAATGTGTTCCAACTACAGCTATGAAATGCAGCGGGGATGAAAAATATTGCATTCAGACTTCCAACTGTAATTTGTCTCTCTAAGTGTAATTTATTATGCATAGGGAATATTATTTTATTTAATATTATTAATGTTTGCACATCTCTGTGGGGCAAATTGATGGCAATATATTATAACACACTATGCCCAAAGTGCATGTCTTTTTTCAACCTAACTATGTAGTTTGCAATAAAATCATGGTTCGCCTATACTGTTCACCCCACCCCCTTATATTGCAAGAACACTGCAGGTTTGGCCCAGTAACTTTTATGCAGAATATTTACAGCCGGAGAGTTCATTTTGACCCTTCCACCCTTACTGTGACCCTCCATTCTGGTTGTTGCCTCCCCTATTCTGGCTGTGACCTCTTCCATACTGACTCTGATTCTATCCTGACTGTGATTATACCTAACCTAGCTGTAACCACTAAATCCCATCTGTGACATCATCTGCCCCAGCTCTGAGCTCTCCACACCAACTGTTATGTATTTCCTACTAGCTGTGACCTCTCCTTCATAGATATAATTTCTCGGTTCTGTCTGTGGTACCCCCATTTTACCGGTGATCCCTCAATACTGTATGTGACCTCTCCAACCTGACTCTGTCCCCTACATCCTGTAAATCCCCTTTCCTTAATATACCCGATCCAAACACTGACTCCTTGCTGTGATCTTTTCATTCCTGAATTATACCTCCTCAGTCCTGGCTGTGATCATCCTAATTGTGCCCCTTTTATCCTGGCTGGGACCCCTCTATCCTGTCTGGGACCTTTTTAACTTGGCAGTATCCCCACAATTCTACATGACCCTTCAAATTTGGCTAAGTTCTCAAAATTAACTTCTTCTGTATTTCTCATCATTTTTCATTCCAGGGACAATAGTCATCAAGACAAACAGAGGGGGTTATTTACCCCTTTTCCCCCCAAGAGGCACAGCTTGGAATGAAAATTTGACAGAGAAAACTTTTCCCCACAATACATTTTCAATTAATGCTTTTCTTTTTTTTTAACAGTATTCAACATTGGCACTTCATTCAGTGGTTGTGCTTCACAAAGATACTGCAAAATTTTAAATTCCCTTGGCATGGACATAAAATTAAGAATAGTGTATGGCAATGGATCCTGTAATATTGCAAACAAAACAACATATTTACCAGTAGGTAGGAACATTTTATTATATTGTGATATTAATGCACATTTGATAAGCTGTGTGAAACATTTACAGTTACCTAAAACAGAAATCACTTTTTTATGTTATCACGGATATCATGGATACCAGGACATTCCAATTACTGACACCAATGGATCCTGTGTCAGAGAGATTTGAGCTTGTATTGGGAACATCAGTCTAACATTAGTCAGAAATTTCTGAGATCATTGAGAAATTATTTGCATTTGACCTACGGGTAATCTCTTCCGAACTGCATTTGACCTAATGCAAGCAGGTTATGCCGACTATTCCATTGACACTGTCCCATAGAGTGAAATATACTTTCACATTCATCACCTTTGTAGAACTGACCCCCACTTGCTGTTCAGGAAATGTCTTGCTATTGATTCCAAATTCTTCTCCAATCAGCTATATTTACAAGGAAAGAGTTAATAAATCTAGTACCTAGAAATGTAATATCAATAAACCTCATAAACAAAACTTTTAAATACATTTACATTTCTTTAAATACATACAAAACACAATAGTATAATAAAAAAAAAAAAATCAATAGGACTCCTTCAACAATCACAAGTCAATAAAATTGTTGGCTGGTGTGTCCTTCCGGGACCATGGCTTGTAAAAAAATCAGAAAATGTTTCCATTGGTTGGTGGTTGTTAGGTTGTAAGGCCCTGGTCCACTACTCACAAGACACCAGTCCCCTACTCTTCACTTTTAGCAAAGCCCCGCTCAGCCTTGGGTGGCTAATTGCAATGCCAACACATCGTTGCCCCCAGGACTTCTGTGCACAAAGTGTAGCCTCTGGGAAAGGACCGGCAAAGGACCAGAAGCCAACAGATACAGCAATACTGGAGAGTCAAGCAGAAGCAAGTCCCAGAGCCAGAGGCCATACACAGGTATTCCATACCATCTGGGAACCTGGTTTGTAATATAAGTGCCACAAGTGCCCTTTTTCAACCATAGAAGTCTCTCTGGGGAGCAATAGAAATATTGCATGGAGACTTTACATATCCACATAAAATGTCATCCCAAGATATATGTGTTGTCTGTTGTTCCTTTAAAACCAAGAAAATATAATTTTATATTTTACATTGCTTAGATATAGCCCTGGCCACAAATTCTCTACAGTGACCTTTAGATGCTGTGCACTTAGGGTACCTGAAATCCCCTTAAAAAGATAATGCGGTTTGCCCCATAATAATAATGCCCCAGTGACCACCACACTAATGTACTGTAAGTTCTGAATATAGTATTTACAGAAAGGGTTCCCTGAAGATCTGAAAGTTATTTCAAGGGGTTACCCCATGATACAAAGGTCAAGAAACAAAGCTTTACGATAATAAATGGGTGGGTCAGTGTCACAAAATAAGGTTCTGGAGGCAGGACTGGACCAATCAACATATTTACGATATCATTTCACCTATCTTTTTTCTTTGAAGGATACTACTGTTAATTCATGCTTTTTATATTATACTTCCTGTGAACTGCCAAGGGGTTCATGGTAAAGGCTTGACAGTATTTATATAGTGCCGACATATTACGCAGCACTTTACAAAGTCCATAGTAACGTCACTAGCTGTCCCTCAAACTGGCTCACAATCTAATGTCCCTACCATAGTCATTAACACAGTTTAAGGTCATTTTTTGAGGGACGCTATCTAACCTAAATGCATGATTTCGGAAAGTGGGAGGAAAGTGGAGTACCCAGAGAAAACCCACACATGGGGAGAACCTGCAAACTCCATGCAGATAGTGTTGTGGCCAAGATTCAAATCTGTGACCTAGCAGTGCAAAGGTGACCATGCTACCTTTATGGCTTTATTATCTTTTCCTGAATAAAATATGTTTTTGACAAAGTTTTGCAAAATAAAATTAATCAAACTAAGATAATTATTTTTAATATATTATTCCTGTATTTATATAATGCCAATATATTATGCAGCTCACAAAATAAATACAAACTTCGTAGTCATGTCACTAACTGTCCCTCACAATCTAATGTCTCTACCATAGTCAAATATCATTAACGCAATCTAGGGCTAAATATTATTGAGGGGGGACAATAAAATTACCAGTATGTTTTGGGGATTTTGGAGGAAACCAGTGTGGCCAGAGTGAACCCACACACCAACACTGGGAGACCATTTAAAACCCATAAAGTTAGAGTCCTGGCTGAGAATGATATTTAGTTTTTTGGAGCACAGTAAGTCAGATGCATAAACTTTTTTTTTTTTAACCACAACATAATAAAGTGATGCAATTATATCATATGTCACCCTTATGCTTTTATGTTTATTGGTATGCTTCTCTTTGTTTAAATAGTAAACAATTTACTATGCACAGAATGTGAAGGAAGCCCTGATTTCACGTGTCGAAATTACCCCAGTAGATGTCCTCATCAAATGGATGCGTGCTTGAGAACAATATCACAAACTACGTATGGTATGTATGCAACATTAGAGATAAACAAGGGAAGTCATTAGTGATAAGCAGATTGATTTACTAGAACCCATAGAACCCATTGGTGGAAGGTGAACCTTCATTTACAGTAAAGTCCTTATTCAATCATGTTAAGACCTTCACACCAATTATATCTGATCTTCTCCTGGCCCATAGTCATTGAGAATGCTTTAGCAAGTCATTTGTTACATAGAACATTTACTCATTGCACAGAATGAGTGACTGCTAGGAAAAGTAAATTATTAGGAGCCCCAAAAAAAGGTTTGTTGGTAACTGTGACTTGTACGGCTTTTAATCGGCCACACCAGTTGTAGGGCCAAACTCATCAACTGAGTTAATCTATGAATCTCTTTGTATCAGCCCTCTGTTGCATGAATGGCCGACAAAATTTGTAACACAACTTTGTGGACAAGAATGCCCAAAGACTGCTGTGGTTGTAGTTATGGGGCTTGCATTACATATCATGAGTAAATACAGGAGCATCAAGAAGCTATTTAGGTTTTGTATTTTGGGTATATTTTATAGGGAGAAATATTTGTGTTATTCAACAATCTTAACTTGGAGCTGTCCTATTAAACTGGAATGTTTAAAGCAAGTTAGTCTTAAGAAGAAAGCACCGGGCTGAAGGTCATTTTAGGAATCCCAGTTATTTTGGTATTTGCTAAAGTTGCAAAGTAATATTCTGAGTCTATCTTTCTATCTGTACCCGTCTTCCTATAATTCTGTCCATCATTCTTCATTCTAGAAGGGAAGACATTTTCTAAAATTATGCACAGATGTGGATATTCATCAGAGTGTAACAGTTTTGGCTCCATAACTAATGGAAAAAGACGCATAATAACAAATACTACATGTTGTTACACTGACTACTGTGTTTCTCCAGCCCCTACCCGTAAGTAATTCTCCTATATTTGATAAGTGTTTTGAAAGTATTGTATATGTACAGTTACGGTGATGGTATTGATATGGTAAATGGTTTGGAAGACAAAGCCGTAAAGATAAAATTGGTCAAGGGGACCATTTAAGCAAAACTCCAGGCAAATATAAGACACAAATTAGGGCAAATATATTTATTGATCCATCATTTATATAAACAGTGTAGGTACCTGGTCTCAGCCTCCTATGTTCTTCCGAACTAGAAGAGACAGAAGAAGCACACAGATCTAAACAGTTGTGCTGCAGTGCAATGAATATACTGAAATAAAGGGAGAACAAGATGGTAGAGAGATGAGTTTATAAGTAATCTGTCCCTTTCTTCACTGTCCAGCCACAGGTAATGTGGTCTCCTGCTCCACCATGGATGTGACGTGTAAATCTCTGATAGACAGATAGATAACTCGTTTAGTAGAATAACCCACTCTTATATAAATATTTCATTTATATATTTTTCTTTTTGTGTGGAGTTCGGCTTTAAAAAGTGGGCAGAATTTAGATTTGACCTTCTAATTAAGCCCTTGGCTTTTTCCAAGACCAAAATGGAGGGTGTGAAAAGGTATAAAAGAATGGTGAGAACGTAGGGGAGGGAGTTCGTGAAAGGTGTTTCTTTCTTCAAGACTTGGAAAACAGCCTAAAGGGAGATCTAATGTCTCAGTCCTCACATTGAGAATGAATTTGTGTATATGCAAATGTATTGAAAATGGTTTTCACTATTTGTGGATGTTTACTAGAGGGCAGAATCGCAGATTCAACGTCAGCTTCCTGTCTGTAGAAAAATTGCATACCCCACACGTCCTTGCACTATGTATCATGGATGTGGGTTTTACACTGGTCTCAACTTTATACAGCACAATGAGGTGGCTACTAATAAAAGCATTATGAACGGGGCATGAATTGTAGCTACAGAAATGAAGGAGAGAAGTATTTAGGGTGACCAATTGAATACATACATTAGGAACCATAAAGACGAAGGAATGTATCATTAAACTTTGCACGCTAAGAAGCTGAAGCGTGCATGCACAGCGTCTGTTTTAGTTGCCAGAGAAAGCAGACATTCCTGATTTTCGTTGCAAGGGAGTTATGACATCCCCGCACGATGAATCAAGATGAATCAAGATGGCTGAAGAAAAAAGAAAAAGAGGAAAAAGAAATGCAAGATAGTGGGAACACAGACAAGTTGGCCTAGGTTTAGTTCTGCTTTAAGATATAAAACATATATATAATAAAATTTTCTTTTTTGTATTTGACTTTAATAGCACCTAAACAACTTAAAAAAATGCAGATACTATTTATTAAATGTAGATTCTGTATTTTATGCATTTTTCAACCAATTTTTTGCTAATCAACTTTTACACCATTTTTTTTAGTACCTCAAGAAAATTTTGGGGCAAATGGACTGATGTGCCCATCTTGTTACTATAAAGTATACGGTGTTTGTCATGCCCATAAATATTTTTCCTGTACCGGGAATGAAAGTGAATGCATCGATTACACGTGGGAGGTGAATGAAAGTAAGCATTTCTAGGTCTGGTCTGGTCTTTATTTACCGACAAATGCAATCAGGAACGGTTTTAACCATAATGGGGCTCTGGGCAAATATGAAGTGGGGACACAAATGCAAAGTATTCCAGCTCCCTGTAACCCTTGCTATACTGTCATTTGGAGCTTTGGAAAAGGTAAAGGCCCTGGGCAAGTGTAAGTGTATGTGCGTTATTTGCTAATTATTATTTAAAAATTGTTATTTATTTAAAAATGTGATGAACAGTGAATAACAGGATTAAATTTGTTTTATTAGATTATATGTGAGTTTGTTGCAAAAAAATTGATTTATAATTTTTAATGTGACAATTAAAGAATCCTAAGTAGTTGTGGCAGGAGTTCAGGTTTAAAACAAAAAATGATTGAAGTTGAGAAACTCCTTTACTCTTTAAACCAGATATGTTTCTGTATGGACCAGAAGAGGATGTTAACAAGAGAGGACAAACATGGACCAGCCACTTAAGATGTCCCTACAGTGGTGGATAACCAGTCCTCATGATAGAAAATGGTGCTATGATGTGAACTTTAGCAAGTTAGGTGGTTTTATATAAGTGATTGGGGGAGGATAAATGGGAAATTGGAGGAGTTTTAGTCAAGAGTTGGGCTTCAATGTGAAAGACCACCCTTACTTAACCCATAGGCTGCAGGGTAGACATACCTGTAAGCAAGTATTACAAAACTCATCTCACCTTAAAGTTGGCTTCTTTTTAAAGTCTTCTTTCTCATCTATAACCACTTTCAGGAGGCCAAAGAAAAAGAGAGGTTCTTCGTGGTTGTGCCCATCCTTCACTCTGTAAAATCCACAACCGGACGATAAATAAGAATTTCAGAACCTTGAAAGAAACAATTACATGTTCAAGTACAATCAGCTCAAGCACACGTTGTCTTCCAAACCTTTTTTTTCTCATCTTTTTTATTCTAAAGGTCATAGTAAAATTATCCAGTCAGTCTCCTGTGAATTCTGTGTTATAGACGATGATTCCATGAGCATTTATTCACTGCTTTTAAACCTGGATCTAAGTTCCATTTATTTTAGCCAACGAAGGACACTGTCATTGGTCAGAAAGGTGGTGCATGGAGCTGGCCAGTAGTGAGAAATGAAAAGTATTAGTGTGCAAAGTAGGCAAAACTGCATTTCTTTTTAAGCCATGTCCCTCTGATTTTGTGCTCTAGAATTTGTGTGAATGTATATGTTAATGAATTTTAAAGAAAAGACAACTTTCATTTAAAATAAATTAATAGGCAAATAAAGTTGTGTTTATTTTTTTAATTACAAACTTGTTACAAAAATAAAAATGTTTTGCTGCACAAATGCCATGAGGTGTGATACTCAAAAAAATTATTAAAGGACATTCAAAAGTTTGAAAATAAAACAAATTTCCAATTCTGGGTGAGAATGATTGTATTAGTCAGTTCAAGGATAAAATTGGATGCCAAAGACATATGATCAACAATGCTTTTTGGCTTTATTTTGCCTGTTGCCTGTTTCTGTATCTGCAAAGACCTTAAGAACCCTTCATTGAGGGTTTGTGAAATGAAAGTGGAATCGAAGGAACATCACTTTCTGCCCTGGTATATAGATCAAGGGTGCCCGCGGCCACATCGGGCCCTCTCTTCATTCCTGAGCATGCTCAGTGTTAGCTCCCTCTTGAGTGGGCATTATATTACAACATTGTTAATAAAAATAAAAAAGTTTTTACTACTTGACAAAAGGCAAAATCATGATGAAGTTCAATAAGCAAAATAATTAATGAAGTATGGCCAAAAGCTAAAACAAAAGCCAGCATCTTCCATGGACCTCATCAATCCTTTGCGAGGGCTTGTGGATAATCTACAATCTAAAAATGCTACTTGAAGGAAAGTCACTGTCAGCCCCGGTATACAGATCATAAACACCATTGTCAAGTTTTAAATGCTTCAAAAATCAAGATGTAATTTTTTTTAGGTAGATAAAACCTTCTCGTCAGATTTTTAACGTTAGTACGATTTTCCAGTTGTAGATGAAGTCCTCTGGTTCTCCAAGGTGCCAGTTGGAAACCCCATTCTGATTTGATCTACTATAAACCATCGAGTTTAATCATTGGGTTATGAGCAGCACAACCTCTTCCATAATGTAGTAACATTTAAAGAAATAAAACCTTCAGTTTATATTTACTGTCTTTCTGTCTCCACAATGTGGGCATTAAAAGCTTTTAAAACATGACAAATATTTTTGTACTCGTAGGACTTTAAAAAATAATAAAGGATTAATCTACTGTTGGGTTCAAGATATATTCATATTAGCATGAACACTTTGCAGTTCTGACTAACCAAGCAACACAGAGCACTCTATAAGCTATGTGTTCCCGGTGTCCAGCACCAACTTCCTTTCACACCCACTGAACAACACTGATATGGTTAGATCATGATAGGGCTGTGGAGTACACAAATATGTAGTGAGCCTGTAGTGGAGTTTATTTTCCCAAAGCCCTCTTACCATGTCTATAATTGGTGATGCAAAGCATAGACTAAAAATTATAGGTAGTCCCCGAGATAAGAAAATCCGACATACGGACGACTCCTAGATGTGAACAGGCTTCCCTGCTCACTCCTGTGCAGGACGGAGGCTTAAAGGGGGAAAGGGGCGGTTTGCATGACTTGCACAAGACATTTTTGTGGGATGTGAGTGATCTTAAGAGCTGAGCTGATCTGTAACATCTTGTAACTCATTAATGACCAAGTTAATTATTGTCTAGGCTACATAAACTTTTTTTTTGCTTTGTTTGGGATTATGTAAAACTGATAGATTGTGCTATTCCCAACATCAATGTAAATATAAATCGTCACTCGCTATTTAATGTATATTGAGCATGAGAAAAAAGACAGAATAAAGTTAGGGTTTCGTGTGGCAAAGAAAAAATATATTTAGTAAAAATCAACCTTATTACCTTAGTATAGGTTTTTAACAACAATTCATTTCAATGTTTAATTTGGTCTCTTCCACATTGTAAATCATGACCAACTGATTAGACAGTGAGATCCCTATTTCAAAAACAAAATGTCCCTTCACCTGACACGTTTCGCCTAGCGGCGTCTTCAGGTTTTTTTTTCAGAAGTTGGGCATCGTATGTGGGATATCACATGGGTAAGAATGTATCTCAATGCAGTCTCTGTAAAAGATTATAGTCTGATACTGTGCAGAGTTCGGCGTGTGGAGGTGCTGCAGCATCCTGTGTAAGGAAATGGGGATCTCACTGTCTAGCCAACTGGGCAATCTTCGGATGATTTACATGCAGGAAACCCTAGCTATATTCTGCCTTTCCTCTCATTTGTTTGTGATTAACTCACAGTGAGAATTTTATACAGTCCCTATCTCGTATGTAATTGGGCAACTACCTGTAATGGATGTTACAATAATTCTCCCATCATCAGCCAATTACTGGTTCACTTTGTTGCTTGAAGCTATCCTTTTGAAAAAATAGCAATAAGGACATTTTTCTATTCCCAGAATAAATGTCCCATTCACCAATAAAACATTGGAGTTATTTAATATCCAAGAACTTCTCATTAGTGATTTTCTGCAGGAAGAATCATACAAGTCTTGTAGAAGTAGATCTTCATCATGATAAGATGCATGAACCAATCAGGGCTCCTTTAGATCTATAGTTAACATCCTTACCTCCTTACCCCCCTTAGGACTATGAGTACGATGAGCTCGTAAGCAATCTAGGGGTAAGCTTCCTCTGTGTGATAAGACGTTAAAGGTTGCGCCATTTTTCTTTTTTAAACATACTGATAACATAAAATGCCATGAAAACTAATAATAGTGATCCAGGTCGGCTCACGACTATCTGACCACTTGCCACAGGCTGCTCCCTTGAAATAAAATGCCAAGCTCAAAAAAAGGCCACATTTTCTCAGCTTTGCTAGTGGCTAAAGCTATGGGCTACAGTGGTGAAAAGTTTCTCAACCTCAACAGGAACAGTTTATGGGTGTAACAAAGAAGAAACTTCACTGAAATCTCAGTGACAGTCTGAAAAAGCCTCTGGTACCAAAATAAAGTAACATTTAACAGAAACTAAACTTTTTATTAGTACATCGGACATCAGGGGACTCCTAGGACCTTTATAACCAAATAGGACTTTTGCTCCTTTGTTGTCAGGAGTCTGTAGACATAAAGTGGAACCAGTAACCATAGCCCACAGCAGGCAGAGAAATTAAGTTATTTTGAAGTCCATAGATCAATCCTGCAGGAGAAAGTAAATGCCAAAGTCCAAGCTGAGTTTAGTTTAACCACAATAGTAGAAAAAAAGGAAACACGTTTACAGATATAGCCACAATAATCAAGAAAAGCCCATACAATGCTCATAAAGGAATCTGGATTAGAAATAACCTGTTTTTTTCTCAGCCAGTTGAAGTTGGAGGCTTGAAGTTCAGTTGTCTGCCTATATGATGACCCCAGATGGACTGGGACCGCAAAAGCTGCACTCTGCCACCTCCAATATGGTGAAAGGCCAGTGGTTGAATATACCTCCTGATCTATCTGGCCACCCAGACTGATTGTAGGCTTTAAGTATGGTCACTCCCTATTTCCTCATGGTTCCTTCAGGTCCCTCGGCCCAGATGCCAACTGTCACCAGACCATACCCAGTGCTCAGGACACCCCTAAGCTCAGTCACTTCTTATGAAAATTCCCAGTCCATAATTTGGGTAGATAGACACTTCCCCTGACCTTGTTGGGTCCACTGCTTATTCCAGCTCTGTTTGTCTCTGCAGGGCCCTGAAGAAAATTTTAAGGCCAAATATTAATTGATTAGGGTAAATGAATAATTGCGCCACTTTCCCGATGCCTCTCTCATTGACTAAATTTACCACTCTGAAGTCTCAACCCTTCTAGCTGCAGCTTTCTGATAGTTCCGGTATAAAATAAGGTCTTGTAACTCAAGAATTGCATCAGATCCTGACCTGTTCTCCCCCTTACCGTCAAGTTTCCTGAGTTTCAACCACATCCTGCCTCCTGCTTAATGCGCCAATGGAGATTATGGAGATTTCTTTCCATTAAGGAAGCTCAGCATTGGCACTGATGCTAAGCTTACTTTATGGAAATTCCTCTCCAAAAAGTAGGCTTGGTGTTGGCGCTGAGTCTAGCGGTTTGCCCACAAAGGCTGAGGAGATTTCAAGTACTCCAATATTCCATTCTTAATTTGATTTTAATGCTGGTTAGAGCACACCAACAGGTGGGTCTCTTTATGCAGTTGCTGTTTCTCTTTCCTTTTGAACGCCTTTAAATTTTGACCTAAGCAGTAGGTCTCCCTAGGCAACTGCTGCATTGAAAGTGCAACTCATTTTTCAATCAAACTATACAAAACCATACTAAGGGCATAGAATACTAGGGAATTGCATAGGAGATACTTGCTCCCCCTATTACACTTATACCCATTTGGGTAGAAACAGTTGTACAAACCAGCTAGACAACGTATAGGTCGACTGTATTTGCTGTAAATTTCAGTCCATCCATTTTGAAACAAAAGGAGAGGAAGCCATTAAGGCAAAAAGCGTTGGGTTGAAGAGACTAATGGATCACATTTATACTGTTATTTATTTGTATATTCCCAGAACTAATTTAGAAGTTAAAAACAGCTAAGGTGTTCACCGAGGTAAACCTTCATATAACTATAACTCCTCTGGTTTTACTGCAACCAACAACACTTATTCTAGTAATTATCTGACTATCCTAAGTGGTTGACAGAAGGTGTAGTATTGGTCACTCTTAGTTTCTTTGCTATTCATGATATCGTTGTTCTTTGCACTGCTTATTAAGTCACTTATCTATCATCAGAGAAGTAGAGAACTCTTCATATTGGATGAACATTTAAAAGTTTTGCTGCAGTGTGTGTATTCTCCAACATCTGGTGCCAATCCCTTGGGAGGACTTGTGGAGAGAATGTTTCCTCTAGAGTAAAAAAGGCTTATACAGGAACAGCTGCAGGATGAATTCCAGAAAGTATACATAAACACCCTTTGGTTTGCTTACCTAAGGTGGATATAATACAAAATACAGCTATTCTTGAATAGCAGTTGAATTCCGAGGTTTAAATAATGATAGAAGTCTATGGCAGGCGGGGAAAAGCTTTTCTTCTAACTCCAAATCCCCAGTGATCAGTTAGTAACAAGGTAAAAGTCTGCAGCTGGGGGGATCCAGGTCAGACATTGTATGCACAATAAGGAATTAAATGACAGTAGGATTTGCATGGTTGTGTATTTTCTGACCTGCCATCCCAAACCAGGAATTAGATGGTGAACAAAGATGAGACAGCAGCCACTGGGGTAAGGGGAATAATTGGATTGATTTGGAAAAAAGATAAACTAACTTTCTTCATGATTCATGCATTTTTTAATTCAATCCAGTGAAAAAAAAATTTTTGATACAAAGTGATGAAAAATGTATAAATAGACCCCTTAGTCATTTCTACAATAATGGTTATCAACATTCGTGGTGCAAATTTCCTGACAATGGACATTTAGCTACATATAAATTATAGCAAAAGTTTACCACTCACTTAGTTCCGCTTTAGGATGGCCGGAGGTCTTGAACCTGGAGAAGATATCAAAAACCAACGCGGAAGCTTCGGACATGGACATGGAAACGGAAACGCAGGCATCGCCTTTTTGAATGGGCGGTGAGGTTGTGAAGTGTGAATTTTTTGATAACACTTGTAACCACTGTATAATATGCCAACCACTTGACCATTCTGTCTGACAGGGGGGCCTGGATTACCTAAGTGGCGGAACATATTTACTATTTCTTTGGCTAATAGAATAGTCCCCATATATGTGTTTTATCTCTGTAGCAATTTGTCCGGAGTCAGAGAAGTTAGAACTTGTACTTAATCTTAATCATTTTGGTAGTCAAACTGCCTGGTTTCTTGCACAAAAGAAATCTCTATACTCACAATTTACAAATGCTTTGTCCATCCATGAGTCTTATTATTGTTTTACATGGTAGTAAACCATTGACCTCTTTTATATTCAGGCTTTTAGTGGTTTGTACTGTTCACCATGGATTTTTTTCAATTTTCTTACACATTTTTACCTAATATAACATTAAAATATTGGGCAAGAGTGTCATCATGG
Source organism: Pyxicephalus adspersus (assembly GCF_032062135.1). Lineage (NCBI taxonomy): Eukaryota > Metazoa > Chordata > Amphibia > Anura > Pyxicephalidae > Pyxicephalus > Pyxicephalus adspersus. Next base: position 7,171,736 of record NC_092868.1, read on the forward strand.
ACATTTGGTGGTGTCTTTCCAAAACCTAAAGTGGGCTAAACATTGATGAGACAATTCCATGCAGAGAAAGATGATATTCCTACATCCATCAATATTATTTTTTCTTTTGATGATGCATTTTTGAGCCTAAAAGATACACAGGCCAAAAGCCTTCTTCCAGACTCTCTGGAACAGTCTGTTTACAGTTTTCATCACTTCTGACATTTCACCCCATCCACTGTTTAGATATTTCCATGTTCTAAAGTCACAAAAGTTTTGAAAAACATAACTCTTACCTTTATTATTATTATTATTAAACAGGATTTATATAGCGCCAACATATTACGCAGCGCTGTACATTAAATAGGGATTGCAAATGACAGACTAATACAAAAGAGCAGAGAGACAATGAGTTATCAGACAGGGGAGTGCAGGGAGTAGTGCCAGCAAAGAGAGAGCAGGATGAATAATACATTTTACAGATAACTGGGAACCATATGCATACAATAAACAATGTGGCAAGCAGAAGTCCAGGAGAACCTTTGCCTGCTTGAACAACTTATGACCCCAAAATAGAAGGGCCCCTAATATGCATATATCAGTTTCTCTGTCCTGAAGGTTTTTCCATTCTGTACCTCAAGTCTAACGGGGAATTAACAAGATAGGTGGGCTCAGTAGGGTCCACTGGAGTTGCTTATTAGTTGGAAACTTCTTAACATATTTTAATAATCCTTTATGGCACACCTTGTGCTAAGCAGTGGGTGGCTGTAGGTTATACTAGCCGTTGGTCAGTGGTTATTTTGCTGACCGATTTCTTTTAGCTGTTTTTGTCCAAGAAATACGGGCAGGAGCCCTAAAACAAATCTTAGATTCTACCTTGCCTTTGGGGACGATCAGATGATCAGATATTACACCAGATAATGGAATGGCTGTGAACGGCTCTGCAGATGGGGATCAGAATGTCAATAACAACTGGGATTAAGATTCATGAGCAGCTCAAGATGTTGGTTATTGGCTTTCAATGTACGTCGTATGCTAATGTTCTATGCTTGGAAATATTCATTTACAGACTGTGGGCATTATAAATTGTCCCACTAGCTGTATCGCCCCCTTTCCTAGACAACTTGGAGAAATACGTTAATAACCTCCCTAGAGGTAACCCCGAGTGTGACTCGGAGTCGAAAAAAGTTGCTAAAAGTGGTAACCCTGAGTCACACTCGGGGTATGTAAACCTTTGGGAAAGTTAGTAAATAAAGCGATTACCTGATCTGCCGGTGTCCCGCGCCGTCCGGAGCTGCGATCTCGTCTTCTTTCTTCTTGCTTCTGCATCCAATGAGTCACCGGGGAGTTCCCGGTGACGTTGGTGCGTGTGTATGTTGCTGGTGGGGCGGGGCGAGAAATTCAAAATCCATTTGTATTGCATTCAATACAAAATAACTGAATTGAATGCAATACATTGGATTTTTATGTGTAAAAACAGTACAATGTTTTCAAGAACATTTATTTTACAACATATATAATAGTATGAGAATAATGTGTATTTTTTATTTTTTATTTAAAAAAAATAATTTTTTTTTTTCAAATATATAGATTTTTTAATTTATTCAGTTTATTGTTTTTACATGTTTTTGTGTTTCAAACTTTATTTTACTCATACTATTATATTATAGTGTAAAATACATTTTAATCAAAAACAATGTACTACTTTTAGACATATAAAACCAGAAAGAAATGAACCGCTAGGGAGGGTAAAGACATGTGAATTAAAAGTAATATTTATAATGAATGGTATTATATATAGTACCATCATACATCATAATAACAATAAGTATGCCTAACATGTTGGGAGAATGCAGAGTCTGTAGTTGACTGTGACGGTGGACATCTGAAATGTCGCTCTGATATGGTTTGTCCCACGTTACATATAAAACATGTATAGGGTAAGTAAATTCATTAGCAAGGGCAGGATTGTGCTTTTTTCTCCTTTGGTCAGCTAACAACCATAATCAGACATTAGTTTACTGCATTGAAGAATAGAATTGCTCAAAAATGTAAATTTTATTGGTCAAGGTTTCATAACAAGTAGAAACATACACGTCTGAGGGGTCACCATCAGTGCAGAACTGATACAGTCAGAAACATATCTAAAGAGACACAATCAGAAACATGTCCAGTGTTTGGAATACATCCAAAAAAGGACACAGGCATTTTTAAATGATCATAAAGTATTGAACCTTTGTGTCTTCAATCTATCCATGCCTGCCCAGAACAACTCTTGCTGTTGTACTTCCTAGTGGATTATTGTTGTTGCCCATTGTAGGTGGGAGATGCTTCCCAAACAGGCTCAGATGGACAGTGATATCCCACAAATAGACAAATAAATGGGATGACGCATTTGAACATTTGAGACCTCAAAAGCCTGAAAAAAATAGCAGTAGTCAAAGGTTGATGATAGATGGGGATATTAATGCTCTACATAGGATGGCTGTGATACGCTAGGTCTCAGCAATTTGGCATGATATTACATCCAGATTTGCCCATGTGAGTTTTGGCTTTGAAATTCTGCGGAGAATATCTTACAGCTCAAACCTCTAAGAAACATAACTAGCTAGCATTTTACTCAACATGAAAGCACAATGCAGAAATATGGATTGGAAGTGAACTTTTACTTTTAAAATGGGGTAACATTCACTTGGAAATTCACATTTTTTTCTTTCTGTTTTCCAGTTCATAGAAACATATTATGGCACACCATCGTAAAACAATGCCAGATCAAATATTTCTGTGGGAGTGATGGAAGAATGTCTACGCTACAATATAAATATTTTTTTTTAGTAACAGTTGCTGTTCAGAAGATGGCTGCACAAGGGGCTTTCCAGATTGTGAGTACAAAACGGCAGGGTTAGTTTGAAGGTTAAAGAAACCCTAAAATCATCTCATCTAAGGCTTTCTGAAATTGACAACAGTGAATATGTTTGCAATCATTAAGCACATAAAGAAAATAGATGCATAAAGAAATAGAAATATCAAAGACAAAAAAAAATGTGTTTATTTGCCCCCTCCACTTCTGGAAGTGATGGAGGCTTTGTATGATTGAATGCATCCATACCACTTCTAATCTCTAACACCAACCAATGGACTGACAGTAGCCAGAAATTTTCATGATTGCAAAGATCATGCATATTAAATGAGACTTTGTAGGGCATTGCCCAGAGATGGAAGCTTTTTTTATTGAATTAAAACTTTGAAATGGGTAGAACTAAAATACCACTAAAATACCACTTTTTTAAATGAGATTGGGAAATTGTCAAGAACCATTTGGCTGCCAGGTACCTTGCAACCATAGTCTCACCTGTGCTTGCTGATCATCTCAGCCTGGCCAATCAAGATGGCCGTAGATCATATCTGTGAGAGGACCCCTCTTGGCTGAGACCCCTCTATCCTGTCTGTGACCTGCGTACTTCCTATTACTTTTGATTCCAGGGACAATGGTCACCAAGACAAAGAAGGATGGCTAGTCACACCCTTTCCCCTGAAGGCACAGCCAGGAATGAAAACTTGATAAGGATACATTTTTTACCCCAAAATACATAATAAATACAATACATAATAAATAAACACATTTTTTTTAATAGCACTCTGGAAAGGCCCTTCACCCAGGAGTTGTGCTTCCCAAAGTTACCGGCACATGGCCAATGTACTCAGTATGGTGATAGGTCGATGTTTCCAACCACATCCATTAGAGGAGCAAGCAAATGAGCATCTGTACCAGTAGGTATAAATATTTTTTGTTTTATTTATGGGAAATATTTTTGCACATCTGATGAGTTGTATAAATTATAACAGTCACCTGAAGAGGAATCCTCATTTACATGTTCAACAGAAGTTATGGATACCATGACTTTTCAACTACTAGGACAGAAAGGGTTGAGTTCAAAAGATTTAAGACTAGCAGTCTAACATCAGAGAAATTTCTGAAATCATTAAGAATTTATTTTCATTTGACTATCATTTGAAGTCCTTCTGACCTGCATTTCTCTTTATACAAGTGTGTTTTCTATTCTCAGTGTCCCAAAGAGTGTATTTATACTTATATTTATACTATACTATATATTTATACTATACTGATTCCACATGCTTCACCAATGATTATATTTACATGAAAAAGGAAAAATAAATTTGATACCTATATGCTTCGAAATGTTATTTCAATAAACCTCAGAAAAATCTTTTGCCCTTATTTTAAATACATGTTAGTGCATACAAACATACGAGAGCATATAAATATGAAAATTCACTTATTTTTATTCTGTTCAATACTATGATAAAAAAATCTTCCCATAAAAGCAAGGCTTGTACATTGTTCTGCCCTGAGGACTTACAGACATTTCGGGTCCCAGGTCTGATGTAAGGCAGCCACTTCTAACACACAGGAGAGTAAGGGAATCTAAGATGGAAGTTGTCTCAAAAGACTTCCGGAGTCAAAGGTTACTTCCTGGTTACCCTGGTTACATAACCCTCTAGAGACTTCAATATACATGCTATAATAGAAATGACCAGTAGATGGCAACAGTAAAATACACTATTAACCACCTGAGCGTTACACTGATGTCTGTATTTCTGTACCAAAAGCGTTACACTGTTTTCCATGAAATTTTTTTTTTTAAATTGTAGACCTGTAATTTACAGAAATATGTCCGAACAAGCGTCTAGTAGATATCCTGAATATAATAAAGTTTGAAACACACAAACATGTAACAAAAAAAAAATTAACTTTAATAATAAAATTAAATAAAAAACACAAAAATCAGCTTAAACAAGAATGCATAAAAAAAATTAAAAATACTGAAAATGCAATAACTCTGTATATTGTATAGTACTGTATTATTCTAAAACACCTCCCTAGTGTGGTAAATTTTTGAATTTCCCCGTTATTTACTTTGTCTTTATTTTATAATATTTTGTATTGGATTGGATACAGGAGTTTGTATTCAATCCAATACAAAATGTGAATTTGAATTTCCCGCTGATGGGCACACTCGCCGACGACGTCACCAGGGATCGCCGAGGGACACGTACACGCGAACACCGAGGGAAAAAGAAGCCGACGGAGAAGACGCTGGAGACAGAGATCGACGCTGGAGAATGATGCTGGGGCAGCATGGTGGCTCAGGGGTTAGCACTCTGGCCCTTGCAGCGCTAGGTCCCAGGTTCAATCCCCAGCCAGGACATTATCTGCATGCAGTTTGCAGGTTCTCCCTGTGTCTGCGTGGGTTTCCTCCGGGTACTCCAGTTTCCTCCCACATCCCAAAAACATGCAGTGAGGTTAATTGGCCTCTTCCTAACAATTGACCTTAGACTACATTAATGACATATGACTATGATAGGGACTTTAGATTGTGAGCTCCTTTGAGGGACAGTTAGTTACATGACTATGTACAGCACTGTGTAATATGATGGCACTATATAAATACTGTGTAATAATAATAACTCAGATCAAACAACAGCACACTGAATGATGACAGCAGCACCTGGTAAGAGACACCTGTTTCTATTTTTAGCTCGAGCTGAGAATAGTTCGGGGTAAACGCTTTCTGCAAGTTTTTTTACCCCGAACCACCGCCCAGGTGGTTAATAATTGACCATGTGTATATATGGACAGAACACTCCCTGTCTGGCAAAATACCATTTTGTCACTAGATTTTTAAGTTTTGCTATGCAGAGAAAATAACAAACATGGAATCACAGTTCTACTTATGTGTTTCCTGAAAAAAGAATGATAATGTCCGAAACTGATCTCAAATAAACTTTAGCAGTCCCCTGCTTGATAACTCCCACTTCCATCTTCAGCTCAAACTCTGCAGCCATATGTGACACTTCCTTGGAAGGCGATTTCCGGCCTCATCTTTTTTCTCTTTTTCTTTTTCGAAGAATCACATTTAAGAATCACAAATGTAACTTGGTAATAATCTATCACTGGCTGCTTTGTAGACTCCTTCATTTTGGGTTTACTCCGTGGACATGAGTGGCATTTAGCATTCTTTATTTTGAAGTGAGCCTTTTGGGTGATGGATGGACCTACAGAATCTGTGCAGGTTGGTATTGTTTTATTTTACATTTCTGGGCCAACTTGTTTTGCTTCACTAGTAAAACAGAACTCAATGCGTAGCTATTTTCCGATTCTGGTAAGAAAGAGGTGTTGGATAGGCCGAATAAGTGGCAGCTGTCAATACCCCCTGATTTACTAAACACCATTTGTGCTTGTAACTAGGAATGCATTTTATTGTCTCAATGCATTCTCCCTTGTTCCTGGCTCTGTCACCTGCAGGAAAGGCTTCCATCAATATGTTTGATATTGGGGGCGATCTTGTGGGGACGCAGATTGGATTCTGCCAACATCTCCCTTGTTTTATTGAATATGTTAATTGCTGCCTATGGTGTTCTAGATGAAGCAAGCCTATTTTCCAACACAAATGTCTTTAAAGTGCTGATACTTTCTGGTGGGTGTACAGAATCGAGGCAAACTTCTCCTACAATGACCCAACCCAGATCAAGTTTCTGAGCATAAGGGGCATTAGAAGGACCATTAATTTGCTTGCATACCTTATGCACTTGTAAAATGTCTCTTCCAAGGAGTAAAAGAATAGGAACATCTGGCTTGAAAGTAGGAATGAGGTGAGCAATTGAGTGCAGGTGAGGATGATGGTGAGCTACTTCTGGAGAAGGAACTTCTGATTTATCATCAGGTATTAGATCACTATATCAATATATATACATTCCATTAGGAATTTATTCCATTAGGAAGGACATTCAGTCGTAGAAACAGTTACAACTCTCTCGGATTCGGGGGGTAGTTGTTTTAAAAATGAATGTCTTCCCCACGATCTTAAATATTTATTAAATGTTTCCTATTTAGGTTTCAAATTCTGTAAATTCCTGAATAGCCTGGCAACCTCATTTACCTTGCATCATTCAAGACCCAGAAATTCTCTGAGAACACTGCAGCGACCTTAAACCGAAAGAGGCCTGGGCTTACCGGAGTTCAGGCATTACTAAACTGCCTCCAATTTAGGGCATTACTCCAATTGCCTCCGGAGTGATTAATTGAAAATATGATGGCATCTCCAAGAAATTGGTTGGGTTATAGTTATACCTTAGTTCTGCAAACCTGACTACAGTAATGAGGTTGCTCAAGCAGTATAGGGACCTAGGCCACGATACATCTCCAGTAACACAGCTTACACTCAGATGATAGGATGCCCTCCACAGTAAACAGAACTGGGACTATAACTTTCCCCTACCCCCAATTAGTGGCCTTTCTTATTTCCTCCCTGGCCATCACAACCATTGATTTTTATGGCAGACCCCAGAAACGCCTTTGTCCCTACATCAAGTAGTCCAGCAAGATAATATTCACCCACTTTCACAGAGTGTACCACCTGATGTGCTAATACCACTCCACAACTGGCAGTATCTTCAGCTATCCAGTCTTTCAGACCATACTCCTGTAGAACAACTGCTTTACGAATAGGATAGACCTCCTCACTCGGTCTCCCTACTTTATAAGTTGTTGCTATGCTTGTAAAGTCCTGATTATCCAGACTATCTAAGCTGATAAGAAAGAGAATTTGATTCCACATGGACTGATTCACAAATGAAAGTTATTATGTGCTTGGCGCATAAAACATGTGATGACTCATCTACATCATATGTCCCCTTGGGAGTCACCATTATGTTGGAGGGGTGCTATGCGCAGGGTCCAGGATTCAAAACATTTGATCCAGCAAACCTGGAATAGATTTCTTCAAAGTCGATAAGAAAGAGAATTTGAAAAAATCTATTCCAGGTTTGCTGGATCACCCAGCTTCATTGATGAAAGTGCTATCTCTCCAGCCTTGGAGAGCTTTAATAAATAAGCTCCATTGCTTGGTACATATATTTTCTGCCTTTTGGTTCAGAAATGCAAACAAGTAGCAGTATTGGACATTCCAGCACCGTTTAGTTTTGTATGTATGTATCTTGGGCACAAGCTCCTGGCCTAGGGGAGAAAAAAAAGTATAAATCCACCCCTGAGTACAATGAAAGAAGGGACCTGATTTAATAAAGCTCTCCAAGGCTGGAGAGAAAACACTTTCATCAGTAAGACTGGAAAAAAACCTGGAATGCATCTGATCCAGGATTGAAAATATCTGCTAACAAATAGCAAATCTATTCCAGGTTTGCTGGATCACCCAGCTTCACTGATGAAAATGCATCCTCTCCAGCCTTGAAAAGCTTTAATAAATCAGGACCAAAGAGAGAACAGGATGACAGAAAGATGAGCTCATCATTTTTCTTCCTCTTTCACTGTCCAGCAACAGGGTGGGAAGGAACTAGACTTGAACTAGTAATGTGTGGTTTTATATTATTATTAAGCCCCTGACTTTTTTCAAGGCCAGATTGGAGGGTGTAATTAGTAAATTATGTATGAAATGATAGTGAGAAGATGTGTGAGTTGGTGAAAGAAGTTTCCTTTTTAAGACTAGCAAACCATCTTATAGTAGTCTCATTCCTCACATTGATAATGAATACAATGGTGGTTTTCACCAGGATGAACACTAGAGGGCAACAGAGCAGCTGCAATGTCAGTTTTCTGTCTTTAGTAAAACTATATGTCCTATGAGTCCCTGCATTATGTATCATGGATGAGAGTATTACACTGGACTCAGCTTTATACAGCACAATCGGAGGGCTACAAATGAAGACAATGCATGAACTGTAGTCATATAAATCAAGGATGTGCAGTTCTTTGCAAAGGATAGAAGGTATTTATGGTGACTAATTGAATACATAATTTTAGAACAAGAGAATGAAATGTATCATTATAATATAAATAAAACAAGGAGATTTACCTTTAGTGACATATAAAAAAACTCACATGATGTGAACAGCTTGAAATAGATGCAGATGCTGTTTATTAATGGTAGATGCCATGTGATATGCATTTGTGAACCAATGTTTTTGGTAATTAACTTTTATTCTTTTTTTTTTGTAGTACCTCGAGAAAATAATGAGATGAATGGACTGACATGCAGATCTTGTTACTATAAAGTATATGCTATTTGTCATGACCCTGATTACATTTCCTGTACTAACGAAAGTAAATGCATTCGATTACACGTGGGAGGTGACAGAAGAAGCATGTTGAGTCTTGAGAGATCAAAGATGAGGTCTAGTCCTTATTCACAGACAAGTGGGAGGGTTTTCGACAAAATGGGGCAAATATGAAGTGGGGGCATTCTGCTATTTTATCAGTTGGAGCATTGGAGAATGTGTAGTGTCCTGGGCAAATGTTCAGCTTGTCCTCCCCAGAACCTGCAAAAATTCTATGGACTGAGAAAGTAGAGGTGGGGGGACAATAAGCTTGGAACCACTAGTGGAAAATAGCGGGGCGAAACAGATGCAGTACTTTGCATGTGCAGTCATGAGGACACTTCCCCTGACTACACTGACTGCTAGATTGGCCAACCACCAAGTACCAATGCTGCCAATGGGGAAGAGGTGAAAGGGTCATCTTTTCTCTTCTAAAAGTGGAGAATTCCAAATACCACAATGGAGGTCAGTGTTGTTTATTTTTAACATTTAAGTCAATATTCTCTCTCTTTCAAATACTATTGGATGTAGTACCAGTAAGCAGTCACCAGAAGCCATTACTGGAACATTTCCGGCTATCGGTTGCAGCAAAGTATCTGTATGTGTCTGTATGTGCATTCATTGCTTCATGAATCAGCCACTAAAGAAGCAATGGTAAATCAGCAGTACCAATGACCTAACATTGTGCTACAAACTTACCTTTAGTGGATTAGCTTGATGTTATAAAAGTGGTAAAAGGGGGGTGGATGTGAGAATTGGAAGAGTTTTAGCTCTTGTTAAGAGGTGGTCTTCAATAAACCTTTTGCATTACCAAAAAATCAAACTCCAGCTATAGACTGCAAGGTAGACATACCTGTAAGTAATTACTACAAAACCCATTTCATCTAATATCTTCATAAAGTTTTCTTTATCATCTTTTACCGTTTTCAGGAAGCCAAAAAAAGGGAGAATTTATTTGTGGTTGTGCCCGTCCTTCACTTTGTAACATCCAGAACCGAACATTAAAAGATGATTTCAATACCTTGAAAAATGCAAATACATGTTCAAGTACCATCAGTTCAAGCACATTTGTCTTCCAAATCTCTTTTTGCTTTTCTTTTTTTCTAAAATTTTCTAAAATGGTATTGTAAAATTAAATTATGAGGATCATGTGTATTCAGTGTCATAAAAATGTATTCTACTAAATAGAAGTTAGTTTTTTTTTCCGTTAGAGCTTAACCTGTACTAATAATTTAGAAACTTTCATTTCAAATTAATGTGGGTTAGTTCAAACAAATTAAATTTTTAAAGAGGTGATGTACAAAATAAGCAGCATATATCTAAAATAAACTACCAGGCATAAAAGTTCAGAGTTTTTTTTTTTTTTTTAATAAGTAATTCTGCTGTTAGGAGGCGCTCTCTGGGCGTAAAATGGCAGGCGATACCTCACTGCAGGAATGCGCCCGTGTGTTTGACCTCGGCTACTTTTTTGGATTTCCTGACATTTCTTACTCTGCATTTGTGGCTCTTTACCCATCATTGGTGGGCGCCGGGTCGGCTGCCGGCCTATCTCCAGACACCATCCTTTGCGCACCAAGTCCTGGGGGCAACCGAGTGCTTGGAGACACAACCAGTCTCCCGAAGCTGGGCAGGGGCTACTATAGCCAAAGACTGCCTCAGAGATTGGGGGATTGGTGTCTGGGAATATTGGAATCCATCCGGGCCTTATAGCTGTATTGCGTGACAATAAACACACCTAGGATGAGGTGTGATAAGCAAAACAATAAGGATGGCCAACAATGATTAAAAACGGAAAAAAAAGATTGTAATGCCAAAAGTAAACAATGGACAATGTATTCGCTTTATTTTGCCTAAACTTTTTGCAAGACCTAAGCATAAATTATAAATTAAGAAATATAAAAATATTAGGGTAGATATAGCTTTTTCATACCAACCATTTACATATAAAAATAATAAAATGGAAAGTGATAAAACTTCTGTTTGGATTCAATGTTTTGTCAACATGAAAACTTTCCAGTTCTGTCTGATCCAGGAGCATAGAGCACCCTAAAAGCAATGTGTTCCCCGGTTCCAGCACCAATCTCCTTCCACAGTCACTGCAGCCACATCCCGACTGATTAGATCATGATAAAACTGTACACAAATATGTAATGGAGCTTATCCTAACAAGCTCTCACCATGTTTATAATGGATGATGTAAAGCATGCATTAAAAATGAATAGACTTTACCATAATTCTTCCAGTGTTAGCCAATCACTAGTTCACTTTTGTGTTTGAAGATACCTTTTAATATTATATTATTTTAATATATTATAATATAATGTAAAGAAAAAAATCAGTAAAGACATCTCTCCTTTTTTTATTCCCAATTGTCTATTTTTCATATTCCACCAATACTCCATTCAATTTATTCAGAAATGATTTAACCAAGAACTGCTCATCAGTGAGTTTTAGTAGGCAGAACCATACAAAGTCTTCATCACGATGAGATGTATAAACCAATCAGTGCTAATAGAATTAGGAGAACGACCGGCATTACAATGGCAAGTCTACTGGCATAATTGTAGGAGGCCTGGTGAGTTCAAAGCTGATGCCATCTGCAGATACGAAGCTCTTGTCTGTAACGGGTATGCTCTCTGAAGGAAAAAGACTGGACTTTGTAGAACCTGAATTAAAACATTAAAAATGAGGTGTCTGGGTAAAATTATATTGAAACATTCCTTATACAAAATATTGTTTACCAGGGGAAGGAATGGCAAAGAAATTGCTCTAGCACTGGGCCCATGAAAAGTTATAGTAGTCAACGTGGGCAATTGATCATGACTGCTGTTGCCTTTCCTAAAGTGTATCTAAGTCCCTAGATGTGCTGGGTCCATCAGTTTTTTTTTTCTTTTTCCTCTAGCTGATGATCTTTCTAGGAACACACTTCCTGTCTTGTGGTTACACTTTCTCTTTCTGTGATGTATATATGGAGGTGTAGTATTTCCACCCTGGACTGTTTTCCTGGTTTTGGAATACACAAGACTAATTTGGTGTTCGAATTCGGAATGTCCTTATATTCGACCCAAATATGGGTGTTCAAATTCAGATAGACCCGACCCGAAAAACACAGGATTCTCAATAGAAATTATTGGTCTGTGGATCAGAAAGGAGAATTGGGCAGGGCTTGGGATTTCAATGCAGAAAACACTTATTCAGCCTTACAGTCATTGGACTATATCTGTGAGGATGCAGCTTTGTCACTCTAGGACAGTGTTTCACAACCAGGGTTCATCAAGTGGTTGCTAGGGATTTTTTGAGCCATGAGCATTTTATGCCTCTTAGGTCAGTTTAACTGACACCAATAATCTTTTTTTTCTAACTGTAAGGATGACAATCTTTCCATTAGCCAGCAATGCAAGAAGCATTCTTCCAGCACAGGACAGAATACCTTTGTTTGAATTTCTGAAGGAGACAAGTGGAAATCTACTTTTCGCTCCCCATTTAGTCACCTTAACTATGTTGTGATGTGTTGGTCTGTATAATATCCTAGCTACATTCAAAAACTTTAAAAAAGACATCTCCAGGGACTTTCTGGACATTCTCATTTTTGACTATTTTGATGACATGCTAACCTTTTCCTCCTGCCTGGAGGAACATCTAACCCATGTTAGGACAGTTCTAGGCTGGCTTCATACTCACCGATTGTACAGATAACTAGAGAAATATTCTAAATGGACTCCATACAGATTCTGGGCCTAGACTGCTGAGATCTTTTTGAGATAGGTGGTACCTTCTCTTTGATGAGCCCACTGCCAAGCCAAACAGAGAAGAGAAGGAACAACCTGTAATTTAAGGAAGGAAATACTGTGTAGTTTTCCATAGGAAACCTAGGATTACATTTCCCCTCTAAGAAATTGTGACCCAGACTCATAGGACCTTTTCCTGTTTTATAATTTGTGGATCCAGTGATGGGTAAACATGCACTTCCTAAATCATTAAAGGTAAAACCAGTCTTTCATGTCTCTAGCCTGAAATGTGTGTCCTATTACCTTTAATCTTCCTCCAACCATCCTAGTGGACAGAAAGGAGACATTTGAGGTTTAGGCTGCTCTGGATTCTAGGAAAGGAGCAGGCTAGAACTAATACCTTGTTAAAAGTCAAAGGGTTTGAAACAGAGAACAGCTCCACAGTATTTTCATACAGAGATCTTTAATTATATAATCAAATTAGTAGTATTATAATGGCGCCCATCATTCCTAGTGTACTGAGGCAGAGAGCATCACTGGCATCATTAAGTTAGTGGTGACCTTTAAATCTTGGAAGACCACTCAGTGCTGGAGAAGATCAGGAGATGAGGAGCCTGCAGGCCATATGACTTGCCTAACTTATTAAGGATGTGAAACTGATGCAGTGAGTTTCATTAAATTTTAAAAATTTTAAACTTTAAATCTTGCAATGGGCTATTTCATTTTTATCTAGACAGATTTTGTCATTGGTCTTCTTTAACGATACATTTTTCATCATATACTCTGTGGGGATTGTCTAAGTTTGTAACAGGTTCAGTTCCTTGAATCAAGACCTCGTAACTCAGGAATCATACACATCCCTGACTGTTATTCCTCCACACCACCAGCAGGTCCTGAGTTTTTACATCATTTCATTCCCTCTGTTCCAAGTCATCTTGGGTATACATTGGTTACAAGCCTATATAACCTTCTTATCAACTGAATAAGTGTCCTTTCTTCTTCTTTGACCAACTCAGCAAGACTGATGTGTGTGGATTTAGCCAAGAAAGAACTCATACCACCTGTCAAGAATTTATAGATGTATTCAACAGGTTCCCTTTTGAATTTTTGACTGTCCAATAAAATCACTCCCAGCAGCCAAAATTCTGTTTGGGCATATTACCCTTTGTCAGAACATGAACCTATAACCTTTTAAGATTACATCAAGGAAAACTTCCATAAAGATTTAAATCGCCCCTCCACATCACCAGCTGGTGCAAGCACAATTTTTGTGGAAAACAACTACAGGGTTTAATTTCAAAGGTTTAAATTGACCAAAGTGTTTACAAAACTAGATTTGCATAATGCCCATACCTAGTTAGGATTCTAAAAATGGACGAGTAGAAGATAGCCTTCTGCATTCAATTTGGCCACTTCAAATATATTGTGGTGCCTTTGGTCTGTATAACTTCCTACACCTTTCCAACATTTTGTGAATGACATCTTTAGAATCATTCTTGACATCTTCGTGATCGTCTACATGTGTGACATCCTAATTTTTTCATCCTCGCTCAAAGAACACTGAACACTGTTAAGAAGCCTCATACCCATTGTCTATAACCAAACTTGAAAAATATGAATTTGAAAAAGGCACCATCTAGTTTAGTAATCTCCACAAAGATTATTTCAATAGATCCCGAGAAGATCTCAGCTGTAGTGAATTGGCAAGCCTCAAAAGATAGAACGGGGGTCCAACGATTTCTGGGCTCTGCCAACTTCTATTGGAAATTCATTAAGAACTTTAATGAACCGACACAGGCAGCATCTCCTCTCAAGATGCAAATCTAGGATCAGAGAAGTTTCTCTTTTTTCTTATTCCTTGATAGTCAACAGCAACAGGTTACAAGTGTATTATCCTGGGTTATTAGTCTTTGGAAACATTGGAATACCTACATCAACTTTATAAACAGAAAAGTCCACTAACAAGAAATCTTCCTTGGACTTACCCTCATATGTGGGCTTTTAGGAGAAACAATGTAGGAAGCACATATACTAGAAAACACATAATTTGAGTGATTTCTTTTGGGGCTAGTTCCCTGTTTTTGCTGCCTCCCTCTGTTTGTCACTTTACCATACTTTATGAAAGAGGTACACGGGTAACCATAAGCATCTTATACAGTAATCATATCTCCTTGCTTGTCTCCGAGAAATGCGTCGATAGTTGGAACATCAAATTTGGTGTCTTTGCAGAAGATACTTATGTGGTGTGTTTCTACGTAGTTGTTAGTGTTATGCAATATTGTATTTAATAAGAGAATTTATTGATTTTAAACTATAAGTTTTGGAATCTCCTCCTTTGTTCTTGCCTTGACTAGGGATGTGGCCTTGAAATTATTTAGAAGGATCTCAACACTTTTTCAATTTTATTAAGAATTTTTTCAAGTTGAATTTCAAGGTAAACAGGGAGCTGACAGAAAGAGAAGGAGCAGTTCAGAATTCAAAGAAATGTATATGGTGTGGCTCTCCGTGGCAAACTTGAGATTAACTAGCCCATCCAAAAAACTTAGCCCAAAATTCATAGGCCCTTTGCTATCCTGAAAATGATCAATCTAATAGCAGTTAAACTCACACTTCCTGAATCATTGAAGGTTCACCCAGTTTTCTGTCTCTTGTCCAAAACATTTTTAAAGGACCTTTTTGTGGGCAGATGTTATGCTCCCCCTTCTCCTGTCCTAGTTGATGGAAGTGAACAATTTGAGGTCGAGGCTGTTCTGGATTCCATGAAAAGAGCTGTCTAGTTTCAAAACCTGGTCAATTGGAAGGGATGAGTAGAACTCTTGGATCCCGTCTAGTGGTGTTCATGTCAAGAACAAGGCACATCCGGAAAAACCCAGTCCTATGGGCATCTCGAGATTGCCCTCAGGGGGGAAAGGGGCAATGTTACCACTCTTCCAGCAGATCATCTGTTAAGCAACCTGCAGCATCATAACCGTCCTTTTAGCTTCTCTACCTTTTATGGCCGCTTCTGCATAGACAATTAGGCTGTACACATCTGAAGGGGATTTTAGAGTATGTGCTGTAGTCAATGAGCAGGTTGGTTCTTGAATTCAATCCTGTCCTGCCATTAGCTGCTAGCCCTATTTAAACCACCCAGGTTCCTGTCTCTGGTTCCTGAATGACCCTGACCTCACTATCTGTTGCTCTGACCCCAGCCTGTTCTGACCATTCTTATTGTCTATCACCTGCCTGGAGTCTGGACCTCAATCTGGTTGCCTTAACACTTGCTTCTGAGATCCAACCTGTCTGGTACTCTCTAGCTGGCTGTCCTTACCCCAAAGACATCTGATCCTGCTTGTCCCTGGTAGGGAGACCCTGGGGGCTGTGACGTCCTGCAGCTGCATTCACACATTTTTGGCATCTGTTGTGTTGAATGAAGTCCTGCACTCAAGGTAGCTGGATTTTTGGAACATGGAAAAGATATAAATGCTTGGGAGATTGTTAGTGGATATCACTTCACTGAAAGATAGGTGAGTACAGACCAGCTTAATAATTTTTGATATTCTAGTTACCTAACTCCTTAATATGAAGAAATTTCCATATTCTCAGTTTACAAATGATTTGTCCACCCACAAGCCATATTTACATACAGTGGTAAGCAATTGGCCTCTTTTATATCTTGAAGGTTTTTAGTGCTTGGATGTCCCTGCAATGGATCCAGTGTTGGAACTGTGGGTGGTTTTGCCCACCATGGATTTTTTCACTTTTCTCTCTCATTTCACATAAAATAACATTTTATAAAAAAAATCTGATGAGTATCACCTTGGACATAATAAACTTTCATAGGTCTTTACCAAAAACTAAAGTGATGAAAGCTTACCCAAGCTTCTTCGCCTGACATTTGGGGCTTAGTAATAAAAAAAAAATACATGTTCTAAAGTCTTAATAACGTTGAAAAATAGCACTCTTGTCTGTCTATTGAATAACCTCTGAGCCACAAAATAGAATGGTAAATGGTTCTTCTGACTTTTTCATTCTTAACCTCTAACCGCTAATGGTAAATTAGCAAGATCGATAGGCCCAGTAAGGTATACTGGAGCTGCCTATTAGTCAGAAGCTTCCCAACAATACAGAAGGTACTGCTACAGAATTTTAGTAAACAATAACAGTCTGTCATCACTGTCATCATCATTCCCAAAAGCACCAGCGGATGGGTATTACTTGCCATTCACCACTGACAACAGTTTTTGCAGAATTTTTGGGCCGGTTTTGACCCCACACATAGGCTTGAAGGCTATAGATTGGGTAGATATACACATAGTTTGCTATGATCAGTTTCTAAGAAATAGGATTCATGACTACTTAGGTAGTGTTGCCGAACCTAAACGTCTAAAGATAAGGAGAGGATGAAGAGAAAAGTGGCTCTTTAACCACCTTGCTGTTAAGCCCGACCTTCGTTCGGGCACAAAAAAATTGCAAGGATGGTTAACCCCGAGATTTTTCCCATCCATACTTACCTGGTCCCCCTGTGCTCATCCAGCGTCGTTTTCGTATTCCAGCGTCGTCCTCCATCCAGCGTCGTCCGTCGATCTCCCTCTCCCGCGTCAGGTGCCAGCGGGACCGGTAAGATGCCGGCTGGCATCTTGTGTTCCGCCGGCCGGCATCTTGTGTTCCGCCGCCCGGCCAGTGGGACACAAGATGCCGGCCGGCTTCTTACCTGGTCCCGCTGATATATTCATAATATCTACTAGAACCCCTGTTCGGACATATTTCTGTAAGTTACAGGTCTACAATTTAAAAAAAATTTTCATGAAAAACTGTGGATCACTTTTGGTACAGAAATCTAAAGCTCAGGAGGTTAAGGCAAGATTATTATTAAACATCTAGAAATAATTTTTTTTTCAATCTCATCTCTAGTTTTAGTTTATTACAATCTGTTTATATATTTTATTACTGTTTAGTCCTGCTTGGTACCTGTCATCAGAGAACACCTGAGCTCTTTTCCTATTCCCCAGGCACAAAGGCATCATGTCCATGTGTTATTGTTAATCACCCCATGACAAACTGACAGTCTCAGAAATTCATTCCACCATGAGTGTCCTACTGATTTTAGTCTGCATTCAATTCCTCCTGATACCTTCAGGTAAGATAAATGAATATTTAATTTATTAATTGAGGCTTTAAGGCAAATTTCCCCCAAGCATGTTATTTAAATGATTTTGTGTATTTAATGTTGCCACTAAAACCACCTGAAATTACCCTCTCCCTTCCATGGGCACTTTTGTAAAAACAAAATGTTTATATTGGTAAATGCTCTTCATAATTTGCCTATTAACCTAAATAAAAAACAATTGGAAATGTCATCAGAAAATAATTTTGTATTTCCACTCATCTGTACTAATGAACAATTTCTAGTAAATGTTCCACTTTGCATCAATTTTTAATCTCCAATTCATACCATCTATAATGCATAGAATACTGGGATTTATGGTCAGAATTTTAGGGATGGTAAATTACAATAATATTATATTATATATTATTTTATTATATTTATTTTATTTATTTTTTTGCATAGACATGGGTTATCACACTGTTATTAAATTAGCATCCAGCCTTGAACTTCTATGTAAAGGGAACCCATTCTATTTTTCAGATAGACATGTTAGTAGTACCACTGCCTTACTGTCTCTTGCTAGTCCTGATTCTTTTATTGTGATTACCCAGCCATCGTTATATTATTTTTTGTTTTCATTTTGTATCTGCATTATATAATTCCTGTTTATTAATATTATTATGGTATTTTGATACTTTCACTGTGGTTAATATAATAATATATTGTATGGTTCTTTAGATGCTTTTCATCTGCATACATTTATGTTGCTCACTTTTACTAGACACTTACCTTCTAATCTCTCTCCTGATGAAGTGCAGTCAACGAAACGCATTGGGTTTATCACACTCTTTGTGGAAAAAGCTACTGAACGAAATGAAAGAATTGATATTGTAGACATTTAATTTATTGATGATTATGGCTAAGATCTATTAGGAAGGCACAATATATGTGGCTTCACAATATCATTTCATGGAACAAATAACATTGCCTTTAAAATCCCTATTTTTTTATATCCTGTATTTGGTATTGAACTTATTGGGATGTTGCAAGCAACATAGGCAATATTTGAATTACTTCTCTTGCACTGAATACCACGGACTTAACGTAAATTCAGATATTCATTCTGCTTACTGCCCATTCGCACCAAAGTGAGATCACATGAGCGGACATCAATCTGGTTGCCAATTGCACTATAGGTGGGGACAATGTCAGTAGCATCTGAACTAGGAGCCATGCTCCACTCAAAATGTCAGTTGCCGTGCAAGGCTTCAGTCAAGAGCCAGTAATTGCCAGTCCCCCAATCTAAAACCAAACTCGGTCAGCCTCCGTAGACTAGTTGCGCCATCCCAGCACGGGGTTGACCCCTGTGCACAAGGGATGGCATCTGGTGAAGGACTGACAGATAAAACGGACAATAATATTCATGTTGACCATTGTACCCGACGCGTTTCGCCCTATTTGCCTTCTTTAGGGGTAGTGGTATGTCAACGCATATTTGACACTTGTGGTTATCACGTATGCTCTTTATGATTCAAAGTGCTTTTTGAAGGGGTCAGGAAGGAAAAGAAAGCCCCCCCAGACTGTATTTAGGTATGGTAAGAAGATTATCTCCCCAGGAACAGGATAGTATGTATTGTAGCAGGCTAGTATGGATCCCCGTAAGTATGGTTAGGTATCTATACATATGAGTCCAAACAGTCAAGCTGTTGCAGGATCCACTGTGGCTGCTGGTGTATTGAATTTAAAATTATTTATTGTGCCCAAAACCCTGCTTTCTCGTTTTCGATTTTATCATTGTATCTAATAAGGGTTGGCACACATTTATATTAGAACTAATATAAAGCTCTTACCACCACTCACACTTTATTACATTATTCAGTCCATCAGACGGGAGATTCAAGGGCAAAGACAAAAGCCAAGTTACAGGCAAATTCAGCAAGAGTAAATCTAACAAAAAACACAGCAGAAGCCAATCAGCTTAGCTAAACGCTACAACTGGCACTGCTGAAAAATCAGAAAGGCTATAAGGCCCTAGCAGCCAATGGCAGAGCAGAATGGAGCGAGAAACTAATCTGGTCCTAAATTCCTGTTTAGCTGTGCAAAGCCTAGTACTTTAATGTTCTTATTCTCTTTACTACTGCAAGCGACATTGCCTGACAGAATGATTGTGATACTGCAATGGCGCAGAGCACAGGATTGCTTGCCATATAAGCATCCCCAAACATGCTGGTTTTCAAAGAAAGGCTGTTTGCTAATGTATTGGGCTGGGAAATGTTCATTTAGGGTCTGGGAGTATTATAGTTTATCCCTCAATCTGCCTCTTTTGTTGCACAGCTTGAAGAAAGGTACTAATAACGGCATGTGAAATAAAAAAAAAAAATAATTGGTATAATGAATATTAGCATTACGGATAGTAATTCCCCCAAAAATACAATTATATATTTTTTTTGCTATAATGGTTCTTAAACCTAAAATATTACGAAGTATTTTATTAAAGTGTGCATACATAAGTCACTCATTGTTTTCTTTTGAATGTTTTTCTTTAGGCTATAGCCTTTATTGCCTATCATGTAATCAGGAAAGTTCAACAAATGTAGTTGACTGCAACTATGGACATCAGAAATGTGGCTTTGACGAGGTTTGTCTCACTCTACGTATAAAAAGTATAGAGAGTAAGTAATTTCATTACATAATCAGACATAAAAAATATAGATTTGAATAAATATTAAAAGATTTACATTTTTATTAGTTAATATGCCATACTGTCTAAGTGGAAACATACATGTCTGCGGAAACACAATCAGTTCACCGATTTCGCAAAACCATCAGAAGATCGAGGAAATTATAACAAGAGGATTCACAGGGGATTCACAGGATTCCCTGGGAATCCTCCTGTTTGCGATCCTCGGGGACACTAGAGGTTAATTAACCTTAGTGCCCCAGGGATCGCACACTCTTCTTGATTAATCAGCCATGGCTGCATGCATTGAGAAGATCCCCAGCACTAGAGGTTAAATAACCTCTAATGCCCCAGGGATCACACACTGTTCTCAATGAATGCAGCCATTGCCGCATTCATTGAGAAGATCCCTGGGCACTAGAGGTTAATTTACCTCTAGTGCCCGGGAATCGCAGTGGAAATGCAAACAAACTCTAAATGGAGAAACTCCATTGAGAGTTCCTCTGCAGTTCCACTGCGATTCCCGGGCACTAGAGGTAATGAACTTTTAGTGGCCCCAGATCACAGTGGATTCTCAGAGCTGCAATCATTCTTGTCATTCACCTGTCAAATCATCCTGTTTGTGATCCCTTGCACTAGAGGTTAAACGGTGAGAAGTATCCCCATTCAAAACCTGTAGTGCTCCCTGCTTT
This sequence comes from Pyxicephalus adspersus, assembly GCF_032062135.1. Taxonomy (NCBI): domain Eukaryota; kingdom Metazoa; phylum Chordata; class Amphibia; order Anura; family Pyxicephalidae; genus Pyxicephalus; species Pyxicephalus adspersus. Next base: position 7,193,036 of record NC_092868.1, read on the forward strand.
CCTTAGCCAATCAGGGAGTACTAGAGGTTTTGAATGGGGAAACTTGTAACCCATTTAACCTCTAGTGCCGGGGATCACACACTGAGCTGATCAATGAATGCATCCAGCCCAGAAACCTTTATTTTTATTTTGGAAAAAATGTTTTTTTTTTTTTTTATGTATTTATTTTTTTTAAATTCGAACTCGATCGGCGAATTTACACTGGCCATTCTCGCTTACAATTTCGGTATGCGAAAACGGCCCAATTCGCTGCGAGATGGAGTTTTAAAAACTTGCTCCCCCATCCCTACCAGAAACATATCTACAGAGCCACAATCAGAAACAGAATTAGGAACACATCCAAAAAAAAACTAAACTAAATCATTGTGTCTTTATTCAGCCCATTGCCCAGGACAAATCACGATGCCATACTGCCTAGTGGCGCAAAGGGCATTATTGTCATTGCACACTGTATGTGAGAGATGTCTCTCAAAACCAGGCACAGATGTGCAGCGATATCTCACAAATAAGAAGAAGAAAGGCACAGGGCATTCTTTGCACATATCAGACTTCAAGTGCCTCTAAAAAATAGCAGTAGTCAAAGACATAGAACTATTGAAGATATCAATGCATTATATAGGATGGTTGTGATAATCTCTGAGTTGGAATTTCTGAGAAACATAACAAGTCAGTATTTTATTCAACTTGCCAGCACCATACAGAGAAAATATCTCTTACAGTATAAGGATCCAAAGTAAATGATTACTTTTTGAATTCTATACCATTCACTTGCAAATTCACATTTTTCTGTTTTCCAGTTGATATAAACCTTCCAACACATACCATCATAAAAGAATGTCGACATGAGATATTTTGTTATATTGAGGGCAGAATGTCAACTCCACAATATAAATATTTCTTCAGCACCAGTTGCTGTACTGAAGATGACTGCAAAGGTGAAATTCCGAACTGTAAGTATGAAATGGCTGGATTGATTTGAAGGTTAAGGGGTTTTTCTTAAGAAATATTCCTTGCAATTGACAACAGTGAATACTGAAGGGCGGTGTTTTCTGCTATTTGCAATCACCATTGCATGGTTAAGTTTTCTGGAATTGTGCAATGCCTGTGTATTCTCTGAGTACCATTTTTTCCCCCACCAACCCTGACATCACTTTAAGGCAAATGTTAAAAATTCCCTTTCACCACCCATAAAAAGATAAGAATACCGGATCAAAATAAATATGGGTTTATTTGCCTCCTCCATGCCACCACGTCTTGAAATGATGGAGGCTCTGTGTGCCTAATATCACCATACTTCACCAATGCTCTAACACCCACCAATGGCCTGACAGTCACCAGAAAATCTTCATGATTGCAAAGACCATGCAGAATAAATGAGACTTCCCAGGTCATTGCCATAAGATGAGTATTCTTTTCTCTTTGTAGAATAAATTGGAGGCAGGTAAGAGTGTCACTGGTTTCCATTAGGATCCTTCTTAAGCATAGACACTGCAAAGAATAGAAAGAGTAACTTCAGTTTATAGCCAATCTATGGTGGTCTCCAGAATCAAAAAGTGTTTTTTGGAGTGTCAGGGTTGAGCATGGGCAGGATTTTTATGTGCTGACATTGAGAATGCTCTTTATTTACCATTATGTTGTTTAGGTGTAATAGGGTGTTACAAGGACAGAAAGCTTCACAGTTTTATAATGTAAATATTTTTTTCTTGAAGTGCCGCAAGAGAATTTCATTCATAATGGACTTGTCTGCCCTAGCTGTCATTTGTTACCAGGATTTGAAAAATGTGTTCCAACTACAGCTATGAAATGCAGCGGAGATGAAAAATTTTGCATTGAGTCTCACAACAGTAAAGTGGCTCATTTTATTATTCATACAGTTTGTTTTTTTTTTATTTTGTTAACGGATCTATGGTGCAAATTGATGGCAACTTGGCATTATAGAACACTAAAGTGGGATTTTCAATAAAAGTCAGTGTCTACATATTCTATTTAGAACCCCACTCCCTTTACAAATTTGTACCATGCATGTTTGGCCCAGTAATTTCCACCACTTTGCCCTCCTTTGAGACCTAACAATGGTGGATGGCATGGTGGTCACTTCTTGCTGTCCAGGGGGGTCCAGCAGAAAATGGCCACAGTAAAAGTAGTGCTTTCTGTAGTCTTCTCCCTCCCAGTCCACTCCAGTGGTACTTTTTTTAGTTCATTAAAGTCTTCTAACTACAGAGTAGCACATTGCAAGAAGCTTGAATGAAATTTGATTGATAACTCCATAATTACTATGACTTACTACCCTTTTATCCTTTCTGTGATCTCATTTATGCTAGCTTACTCCGTCATCCTGGATGTAACTACTACATCCTGGCTATGGCTTCCTATATCCTAGCTAGGAGTTTCTATCCAGACTGTTGCCTCCTTCCTCCTAGCTGTGACTTAGTTTTAGGTGTAATTTTTCCCTCCTTACTGTGGTGCCCCCATCCTGATTGTGACCCCTCCATATCGTATATAGCCCCTCTACCTTGGCTGTGGCCTCCCAACCCTGACTGTGATCTCCTCTATCCTTGCTGGGACTCCCTACTTACTGATTGTGACCTTCCAGTCCTGGAGGTGATCTCCTCCATCCTGGCTGACACCTTCATCCTGGCTGGGATTCCCTACATACTAACCTCCTAGTCCTGGATGTGACCTCCTCCATCCAAGCAGTGACCATCTCATCTTGGCTGTGATCTCTTGCACCCTTTCTATAATTACTCTATCCTGATTGTGTCACCTTTATCCTGGCTAGGACACCTCTATGACCTTTTTGGCCTGTTAGTTTATCCTGAATGACCCCTCTAGTTAAGCTCTCAAAATATTTTTTGTATTTCATATCACTTTTCATTCCCGGGACAATGATCACCAAGACCAACGGTGAGGGTTATTCACCTTGGAATGACAACTTGACAAGGATATTGTTTTTCTTTTTTATTTCTTTACATTTGAAGTAAATGCATTTGTTTTTTTGAGCAGAACTCCGCTCAGGCCATTCACTCAGTGGCTGTGCTTCACAAAAATACTGCCACTTTTCCCATGTCCTCGGTATGAACACAGAAGATAGAAATGTGAAAGCAATGACATATTGTTTAAAGGCAAACAAAACATCATCTTTACCAGTAGGTAAGAAGTTGTATTTATATAATAATTTAATGCACATCTGATAAGTTGTGTAAAGTATTTACAGTCATCTGAAGCAGAACCATCATTTATATGTTGTCACAGAGATCATGGATACCATGACTATTCCCAAATACTGGGATCAAAAGTGCCCGCACCAAACAGAATTGACATTGAGTTGTGAGAATATTAGTTAAACATCACTTTTGAGATCATTCAGAATTTATTTGCATATGACCCATAGTTGATTTTCTTCTAATCTGCATTTTACTTGCCAGAAGGTTTTCCATTCCTATTGACACTGTCCCAATGAGTGCAAACGTACTTTAACATTCATTATTATTATTACACAATATTTAAATAGCACCAACATATTACAAAGTTTATTGTCATGTCACTAATTGTCCCTCAAAGGGGCTCACAATCTAATGTCCCTACCATAGTCAAATGTCAATTATACAGTCTACGGTCAATTTTGCGGGGAAGCCAATTAACCTAATTGCATGTTTTTGGAATGTAAGAGGAGTACCCAGGGAAAACCCACTCAAACACAGAGAACCTGCAAACTCCATGCGGATAATGTCCTTGCCAAGATTTGAACCTGGGACCTAGAACTACCAGAGTGCTAACCACTGAGCCACCATGCTGCCTAACATTCCTCAGGCACTTACGTGGCACTGACCTTAACTTGCTATGCAGCATTCAGGAATTGTCACATTGTTTCAGATGTTTCTCCAAATTACTATATTTACAACAGAAAGGAAAATTTAATTCTTGTATCTAGAAATGATACTGCAATAAACCTCAGAAAAATATTTTGTCCTTTCTTTGGGTACATTTAGGTCAGGGGTGTCAATATCTGGCCCTCAACGTCCTTTTTTTGGCCCCCAAAGGATTCTAAATACGAATTGCAGCTGGCCTGCCGCTGCATTGAAATAGCACCGCTACTACAATTCCCAGCATCACTCGCGTCTATGGACCAGCGGCTTTCTGCCTATGCATGGCCCGCATTGGACTGTTTTAAAGACGCAAGTAATGCTGGGCATTGTAGTAGCAGTGCTATTTCAATTAAGAGGGAGTTCCATTGGTGGGCCACCCATAAGATTTAGCCCGACTCAATTTCAAGGTTTGCCCGCAATTTTGTCTAAGTTTTTAATTTTGGCCCACTGTGTATTTGAGTTTTACACCCCTGATTTAAGTGGTTACAAAGATACAAGGGTTTATTCACTTATTTTTATTCTGTACAATACAATAGTATGATTATACATCTTCCCATAAAATTGAAACATGTACATTCATTTATTATTCAGTAGTGATGCTGAAGTGTCATAAAACCATGTTACTGAACCTTCAAATAAACTTTAATATGACTTCCCCATCAACCACGAACCAATGGGAATGTTGGCTGTTTTGTACTAAGTAACCATCCTTGAACCTGATTTATAATATAATTTTGGAACGTGTAATAATCGTGTATTAAATATAATATTATATTATATTTATAATATAATTTTGGAACGTGTAATCCAATTGGTTGGTGGTTGTCAGGGGTTGTATATCAATAGATTTACTAACTGTAGTATTAACATAAATATACAGCCATGTGTTCTCAATAATTGATATCTCTCTGGGGAACAATATCAATAATGCATGAAGACTTTAATCACATATTTACATGAAATGACAACCCAAGAGGTATGTGTTGTATATTGTTCCTTTAAAACCAAGAAAGTTTAATTTTATATAATGTAGATAAATGCTTAGAAATAGGGTTTGTTGCAAATTCAGTGACTTTCAGCCACTGTGCATTTAATGTACCCAAAACTACGCCAAAGGAATTTGAGGTTTTTGTTCTGAAGAAGTCTGAAACAGAGGTGAAACACAACAAGGGCAGTGAATCTTGTCCCTGATTCATCCGACCTTCATTATTTTTAGGAGAGGGCAAATAAACTACTAGCATGCTTTTGAGATGTGGGAGAAAACTGGTATGGCCAGAGCGAACCCACACAAGCACACTGGGAGACCATTTAAACCCAGCCAACCCAAGTTCCAGTCTTGGTTGAAAATGAAATTTAGTTTTCTAAATCACTATGAGTCATAAACATTTTTTTTATTTTGTTTTACAAAAACATTATGTTGGTTTAAAAACTGTCACTCATTTTCAATGTTGTTATGTTCATTTGTATGTTTTTCTTTGTTTTAATAGCAAACAATTTACTATGCAAAGAATGTGAAGGAAATATTGATTTAACTTGTTTGGAAATCCCCAGTAGATGTCCTCCTCAAATGGATGCGTGCTTGAGAACAGTTTCACAAACTACCCATGGTATGTATGCAAAATTAGAGAATAACAAGTGTGTCATTAGTAATATGCAAGTTGATTTGCTAGATTAGGATTTCAAATGGGTCACCCATAGAACTCATTAGTAGATTGCTTCCTTATAATGCAGTGTCTGTTAAAGTTCTTTGGGATTGTGGGGTTTCTCCAGAAGTTGCTAGGGGGTCCGTGAGCAATGAGCAATTGGTGCCTTTCATATTATTTCTGAAGGGTGTTATTATCTGTAAGCGTGCCATTTTTCCCACTGGCCGGCAATGTAGGAGGCATTCTTTTCATTGACATGTGATCTGTGGATCTAGTAATTATATATTGAGAATGGTTTAGCATCTCATTCTGTACCTGTACCTAGTTCCTAGACATCACTAATTCCAGGTACAGAATGTACTAAAAATACTAAAAAAAATAGATTGTTAAGGGTCCAAAATACCCTTTTTTTGGTTAACTGTGACTTAGCATATATGGGTTTTTTATCCATCCACCAGTTGTAGGGCCAGACTTCACCCGAGCTAATCTATGAAGATTTGGCTATCATTAGTGGTTAATGAATGATAATATAAGCCTCCAAAATCTAATTCCCATATTTTAGTCAGGTCATTCCTCAGTCAGTTAGGCCTGTAATGTGTGAGGAAAGGAGCATAGGGGAAGGCTGACGTGACTGGGCAGACAGGGAGCAGATAACATAGGGTTAAGTTTTGGTAAGTGAGCTAAGGGGGAAGGGGAGGTGAAGGAGGAGGAGGTATAGGAGGGGCAGAAGCAGTTAAAAGGTGTAATGCATGCGGGTGTTGACCCACTGTGCCGCTGACTGGGTATGCTCTGGAGGGGCGTAACTAAGCCGCTACCTGGTCCTCACTAGAGCCTCTGATGGTGGGGATAGGCTTGGGCTAAAGGGTAGCTGCCAGGTGCCAGTCCAGAGCGACCCCCAGGTCAGTGGCAGCTGACCAGAGGGGTCAGGGTACTCCATGCAAGCACCGAGGGGGCTTGCGTGGCTAAGAGGGTATGAGTCAGGAGAGGTGGAATCAGACAAAGTACATGAACAAGATCCAAGGTCAGGGTCAGGCGGCAATCAGGCAAAGACCAAGAGTTCAGTAAACAAGGCCCGGTACACAGCAAAGCAAACAGAAGAAGCACCCTTGCACTAGGAGTTAGACTAGCTAAAACCATGAGATTGCTCAGGCATCTTCCTGTAGTAGGAAGCGCCTTTAAATACCTGCAGAAATCCAGCCATAGGCTGGTGAAACAGAGGGCGTGTATGTGTTACCTCATAGGTGAAGAGAGACCCACGCCAGCTCAAACACCAGTGCAAGTTTCCAGCAGGAAGGAAACTCCGGCATGGAATACAGGTAGTGGGGTTACCCTACCTGCTGTCCGCGAAGTCAGTATGGCGACAGGAGGGAAAAGAGAGGACTCAGCGCCCGTGCCTGCGATTAAGGGCAGCGGCACCGGCACTGCCCGCAGGGCTAACAAAAGGTCAGTAAGAGGAAGTGAGGATTTTTTTGGGGAGGGACAGCGTGCAAGGAAAGTTTTTCCCATCCTCCTTCCCTCTTGTTTGTTGTTAGTAGAGTTATTGGGTGACAGTTTAGGGGAGGTTTGCTTGGTCATAATGTGCAGTTGAGGTCCTCGAGGGGAGTGTGTTAGTTGTTTCATATTTATGGTATTAGGGACCCATATATGGTATGGAATCCCTGTTTTTTGGCTAATGGTTTAGAAAAAAATTGTTTGGGGGGTCTGCACAGGAAAGAAAAGTATATATTCGTTCCCGAGGTGGGAGTATGGGAGGCTGGGAACAATTGTAGTTTAAGGTGCAGACCCCAAAAAAGGTAAAATGTGGTGGCCTTTGAGGACCAGCAACCAGTAAGCTAAAATTGGCAAATCAGTATTGGTATGATATTGTGGATGTTTAATTGGTATTTAATTTTATAGTTATTATGTGTATACTTTTTGTTGATATTTGATTGTATTTATGTTATGTTTATATTGGTTATTTATATGTGTTATTTATATTGTTATATTGTAATTTATGATAATAAAGTTCTTTAGGTAATATTTTGTTATAATAAAAGGCTTAAGGGCCATTTAACTAACATATGGTCAGGTCTTTACTTGGGGGTTAAGTGTTAAAGTTGTTAGTGGGGTAATAAAAGGGGGGTTAAGTGGTTTGGGGGATGCAAGTTTGCGTCACTATGTTTTGCCACAGTCATGTTTCCCTGAGCCATACCTGGCCTCAGGCTCCAACCCTGACTCAGAAACACACTCCCGTTTCATTTGGACTCTGCAGGTGATGCACAACTATTTCCAAATTCTGGGCTGGAAGAGGGATGAAGTGTGTGGCCCTCCAATTCCATCCAAGACACTTCGGGCCTTGATCCCAAACAAACAGCCACAAATCAGCAGCATCACAATTATCAACATGTAGTCTTCTCCCGGGTAAAATAAAGGAAGATGCTGACAAATTGCCACTATTGCCATTTGGCCTTGCATACCTCAGTGAAAAGCAAAAGCCTAGAACTCACTAATGTTATATTAAAACCTAAGAACTGACATTATGTTGAGTCGTCCAATCAGTGCTGACACTCTCTTAATTATTATAATTTTAAGCTGCAAATAAATATAAAAATTAAGAATTGCAATATTGATATTCTGAGTTTATCTTTTTATAATTCCATCCGTCATTCTTTATTATAGAAGGTATGACATATGCTAAAGTTATACACAGATGTGGATATTCATCAGAGTGCAACAGTGCCGGCTCCATAACTAACAGAAAAAAACTCATATTAACAAACACTACATGTTGTTTCCGTGACTACTGCCTTCCTCCAGCACCTACCAGTAAGTAACTCTCTTTCCTATACTCAATTAGTGAGGGTTCATGTGCAGCTACTATAGCTATGGTCACAACGTTAGTATGGCAAAGTGTCCAAAAGTGAAAGAGTTAAAAAATCGGGGGAGGGCAGCATTAAAGAAAAACTCCAGGTGGATATAAAATACACAATTTAATGCAGTTGTATTTATTGATCCATCAATCATTTAAGTAGTGTAGGTACCTGATCTCAGTCTCCTATGCCTCTTAAGTTCTGCTGAACTACAATGCACAGCATTCCCAGCTTCCCTTGCATGTGCCGGGCTGAGTAAACTTATGGGCCTCTATGGAAGAGATACATCATCTCAGCATAGCCAAGAAGAAGAAGAGAAACAAGATGGCGGTCATGCCGCTGGAATGCAGACAAGTGAGTTGGACTGGGTTCAGTTCTGCTTTAGGAATTTTTTTTTTTACTTTTATCTTTAGTGGCACCTGAACAACCTAAAATATATGCAGATGCTGTTTATTTAATGTAGATACTGAGTAATATTGATTTTTGAATACATTTTCTTGCATATAAACTTTTACACCACTTCTTTTTTTTTGTAGTTCCTCAGGAAAATTTTGAGACAAATGGACTGATGTGCCCATCTTGTTACTATAATGTATATGGTGTTTGTCATGCCCATAAATACATTTCCTGTACCGGGAATGAAAGTGAATGCATCGATTACACGTGGGAGGTGACTGAAGGTAAGCATTTCTAAGCTTAAAAGGTCTAAGAAGAAAGGTCTGGTCCTTATTCACAGACATGTGAAATCAGAAATGGCAAAATGAGGTAGGGGCACATATGCTATTCCACCGCTTGGGGTATTGGGGAAGGTGTACGGCCCTGGGAAAATGGTAGGTTTTCCCCCCTCCAAAACTTGCTAAAGTTCAATTGACTGAAAAAGTTGCGGTAGGTGGGAACCAGTGGTGGAAGATAAGGGTGCAAAATGTAAAAGTGACTGCCTTACTTCCGGTGTTAGCACTGGCTGCTGGGTTGGCCAACCACCAACTACTATCGGGGCAGCCACCTGGGGGAACGGGGAGAGAGTCATCTGTCTAAATAAACTTTATAGTCCTCAGTTGAGGTTCACAACTTTAAATGTAGAAGATTCCATATACTAAAATGGAAGCCAATGGTGTTTATTTACTTTTTTATTACTCCTGAATGTAGTACTAGTAAGCAGTCACCAGAGGCCATTACTGCTACATTTCTGGCTATCAGTTGCAGCAATGAATGTATAGGTTTGTTACTTGCTACTTTTAAAAGTTGGGAATGTGGCTGCAAAAAAATAGTAATTAATACTTTATTCAAGTAAATGGTAGATCTGATCACTGCTTTAGGGTAATTACATCGATCATTGATTGCCAGAAAAAAAACTGATTGTTCATGGATCCTTCCTGTAGTTCTCCTCATTGTAATCATTATGTGCAGCAGTGATCACTGATACTTTTATTAGACGATACCGAGTTTGGTGCACAAAATAATATTTTATTGTGACTGTGTAGCTTTAAAACAAAAAAGATTGAAGCTGAGAAACTATTATGCCCCTTAAACCAGATCTTTGGGATATAGATAACCAACCCTCCTCCCAAAAAATCCTTCAATCCGTTTTTCTTACCTAAACCTGTGGTTACATGACACTCCAGCCTCACTTTTTTTGCCATATGGTCTTTCATATGTCTTTGCGTTATTGAAAAGACCACTCAAAATCAGACTCCAGCTGTAGGCAGAAGGTAGACTTGAGTTAGGCACTACAAAACCCATTTCACCTTCAAGATGACACCTTCATAAAGTCATCTTTTCCATATTTTACCCTTTTAGGTGGCCAAAGAAAGAAGGAAGTCCTTCACGGTTGTGCCCATTCTTCACTCTGCAAGATTCAGAACCGAACAATAAAAGAGAAATTCAGAACCTTGAAAGAGACAATTACATGTTCAAGAACGATTAGCTCAGTCACACATTGCCGTCCAAACCTTTTGTTGCTTTTCTTTATGTGTATTTTGTGTCATAACAAATTATTCCACTCAAGTGGGTAATGTAAACCATGGCAATGAACCACTGTTTTCACACTATGGGTAAATGATCAATTTATTTTGGGCAAAAAAAGAATACTGTCATTGTTGTGCATGGAGCTAACCATTAGTAGGAAATGGAAAATATGAGAATTTAACGTAATCGCCAAAATTTTATTTTCACACAACTCCCTCCGGTTTTGTGGATCCCAATATACTCTACAGTCTATATGAATGCAGATGTTAAGGAATTGCTTCATACCTCTACCAACAATTTAGAAAGTTTTATGTCTCATAAATCTGAGTTAGTTGTGGCAAATTTAATTTTTAGAGTTGTCGTATAAAATTATATTTGAAATAAATACCAAACAAATAAAGTTAAGTGTTTATTTTTTATTATTACAAATTTGTTTTTATTACATTATTATTTTTGTACCAAAAATAATGTTGCACTGCATGATAAGAAGCACAACCGCAATGAGGTGTGATAGGAAAACAAGTAATAAGTGATGGGCAGAAGTTTGGGGACCCCAGATTTTTCAGGACTGGTGTAAATAATCATATTAGTTCAAGGAAAGAATGGGATGCCAAAGGTAAATGATCGAAAATGTATTTCCATGTAAACGTTCATCATAACAACTTGTTTAATGTTAGTCAGGTGATCTAGATTTCAGGCTTTCCACTTTGGCTACCGTACATGACATGAAACAGCTTAACTGTAGGGGTTCTGAGCACCAAGAGCACTTGTAATGATGCTTAACTAAGGAATATTTTTATGGTTAGGAGTTAAAACCTTGAACGTGTTTTATTTACAACCTGTGTCTCCATTGGAGAGGTTTCTTCTCACTTCAGGTCTGATTTATGAAAGAAGAAGATATACTTTAATGGAGGAACCTGGGTGATCTGGCAAACCTACACAATCTCTAGTAATATGTAATTTTGATGTGTTTATAATGGATGTTCTTCAAACATAAAATTACTAGGTCAAAATAGATGTTGTACATTTACGGTCACAACCCCGACGTGTTTCGCCTCAATGGGCTTCCTCAGGGGACAAATGAGACCTTGATATATTGACCCAACAAGTGACACTAATAGTAGTGGGATGAAAGATCAGAAACTGAACTTACATTAAAGACCAGAGTTTTGGATAGCAAATAAATAGGTTAGTTTGGTAATGATAGTGGGTTTAGTTTGTTAAATATTTACTTCATGGGTTGAGTTCCTAGGAGTTAAGAATGATTCTGAGATGAGTTCCAAACAGAACCTAGTGTAACTATCAGTGATGGATATTTGTGTTCCTGATAGGGTTAAATTATTAAGCTCGTGTAAAAGGGATAGCAGCTGGGGGAGCTGGTGGCAGCCGTCCTTTTTATATTAGAGATGGTATAGAACGTGGAGTGAACCAAAAAGACCCCCCCTATTGTGTGTACAAAATTTTGAATGTTGTTTTGTTTGAGTGACCATTTGATACGAATTTAATAAAAGATTTTATCTAGTTTTTATCAAGTTTGCCATAAAGAGTCGCTACTTTTTCTATCTTTTGTTTACATTTTTAAAGTAATAGCAAATAATTTTTATAGAAATTATTAATTAGTTGTTCAATCCTGGTGCAGATTAATTCTGTGTTTGCTAGATCACCAAGGTTTACCTGTGATAGTCCATCTTCTCCAGTCTTGGAGAACTTTAATGAATCAGATCCTTCTATTAAGGTCAGAAAGTAATTGCAACACAATGCATAATTGTAGTAAATTGGAGAGATAAAATCTATGGTTATTTTTACTGTCTTTGTGTCTCCCCAATGTGGTCATGGAAAGCCATAAAACCCGACAGAAGTATTTACTCCTCCTAGGCCTATCCAACATTTTGTCTGTGGTTGGGTTCAATGTATATTCCACGACAATATGCATTCAGACTGGCTAGATGCACAGACCACCTTTGTAGGCAACGTGTTCCCAGATTTCAGCACCACTCTACTTCTATACCCAATGCAGCCACACCCAGCATGGTTAGTTCATTGAAGGGCTGTAGAGAATAGAATTACATAATGGGACTGTAATAAAGCTTAGCATCCCAAAGTCTCCTGACCATATATATAACAGATAATATAAAGCATAGAATAAAAGTAAAGTGAATGGACTACTATGAATACAATAATTCTTTCAATAAAGTATTAGTTAGTCAGTGGTTCCCTTAAAAAAAAAAATAGTTAGGACATCTCTCCTTTTTCATTTCCAAAAATAAATATTATCATGTGTTAGTGTTCATTGGAGTTATTCAGTGACCAAGAAATTCCCAGACCAAGACCATACAGGTCTTAAAGATCATTATTATCACAAGATAAATGAACAAACTATTTTTATTATTAGGAGAATAACTGGCATGCAAAAAGAAAGTCTACTGGCACGAATGTAACAAGTCTTCTGATTTTGAAGCTGATACCTTCTGCTGATACAAAGCTCTTGCCCAGGATTCAAATACTCTGTGAGGCACATCCACCAAGGAAAAGGAGAAAGATAAAAATGTTGCAACTGATTTTAATCTTATATTGCTCTTTGGTTTTTACCAAATGGTATTTACCAGGTTAAGATAAATACCTTAGCATTTTCCCTCTCATTGGGTTTATAAAAAAGCCATGGTGGTGAATGAACTATGATATTCTGACTTTTCTGTTAACTACAGGAAAACATTCTTGCTTTATACTCAAGTACATAAGTAATTGATTTTTTTTAAACAGTACACCATTGCTAATATACCCAAAATGTAAATACAAAAAACAAAAAATATATTGTTTTGTATCTTACCAGTCCTTTTGATGTGGTAGCTGCTTTAGAAAAAAAATAAAAGGGTGCTAGGACTATTCCCCCCCCCCCCCCCCCCCCCCCCCCCCCCCCCCCCCCCCCCCCCACACCACTACTCACACACCAAGTTCTCATTTCATTAACATTCTCATGTGGGGTATAACTCACACAAGTTACTTGTACAGGGCTGATAACTCAGAGCTAAGATTTTAGTTTAGTATAGCAAGAGAACAGAAGAAGTTCTTATCAGTTAAAATATAGGAGGATAGGTAAGTGCCAAATAGTCAAAAAACATTTTAAACAGACCCAAATGGATAAAAAATGGGCTAAATAGATTAAGACAACATGATCTTTGATGTTCTACAATCTTATTTCTGGATCTTGAATGCAGCTAAAATACCTGAAACTGCTTTGTGAATTGACACGTCTTTTACGAACCTTGAAAAAATTGTTCACTAACTGTAAACACTCGGCGTGCTAATTGCTCTAATGTGCCTATTTGTTGAGTGTTTCCTCTCATAAGAGCTGATCACAGGAGACCAAATCATAAAAAACAGTCACATAGCGGCTTCTCCACAGAAGGTTTCATCTTCCTAGCAGATTTCATTTTTTTACACATTAGGAAACTTTATAGCAAATGTTAAGTCCAGGAAAATTTCCCTTTGCATCTCCATTACATAGAGGGTGTTGGGTAATCCACAGAGATCTGAAATAGTGCTGTGTGATATATTACTGTGTTACATGATCACATTAGTGGTATTTTAATGGCAGCCATCATTCTTAGTGTACTTACGCATAGAGCGGCACTAGCATCATTAATTTAGTGGTGCCCTATTCATCTTGGATGACCCCACAATGCTGGAGAAGATCAGGAAACGAGGAGCCTGCAAGCCATGTGATTGGACATAGGGCATTGTAAAAAAGTCACAACATACAGTCATCTGCGAGAAATCATGGAATAAGGAGTTGGAGAAGGCAATCACCCATAAGATATACCTGGAGTTGGCCCTTGACCAATTTTTTAAATGTGGTAGCTTCACCTCTACATTTACCGTGTAAGTAACTATTCAATATGACTTGCCTACGTTCAGTTTAAGGATGTGAAATTGATGCAGTGAGTTTCATCACCCATGTACTGGACACCTGAATCTCGACAGTACTTATTATTATATGAGGAACAAATGTTCCCATTGGTTTAATGTCCCTGGAGGACATTATAATTGTCACCAAAACATGACGCATTAAAGCACAAGCAATACAGTCAAATTTCCAGCTTTCAACTCTGTTGTGAGGGAATATTGATGGTGATTGACCGGGAGGTCACACACATGCAATCTGATTGTAAGTGATGCAATTGATAACAGGAATAATTGTCCTTTAGCTTTATTTGCAGACAAACAGCGATGATCAATACACAGGTAATCAGGTGGAGAGCGGAGGATACATGAGTAGCGAGAAGCAGGAACCAGCAATCAGGAACAGGAACAGGAAACAGGTAGTTGTCATGATCAATCCGCACTGGAAGGACAACAGAGACACTTAACAGAGTGGAAGGAAAACAGAGTACCGTCCTAGTCTCTGATTAGAGCTCGCACTGGGCATGAGCAGAGTGAGGATACGCACTGAGCATGTGCAAAGTGGATCATTTGGACATAGGTTTGTGACAAAAATAAACCAGCTACATGTCTGGAAATATTGTATTCGAGTAATGTTATCAAGGATGCTAAAATTATATAAAGAAAGGAGCTCTTACATATAACATTTGGAGAATTACACATGTCCATGTCACAGCAGGAGGTTTTTTTAGGACTATGGTTTTACCTTGGCCAAAGTGGTGCCATCTAATTTACATTGATTGAAATTACCACATTTTCAGACTGCTTGCATTGTTAATCTTTGACAAATGACTTTCAAAGTCAATTGATGTACCAAGACAGGATTGTGTCTGAAGGTTCAAGAGTACCCTTGGTAAGTATTGCCATGACTCCGGCGGGTCACTTCTGTACATCCATGACTTTAGATTTAGACCAGTGTTAGGCAAACTTTTGTGGCCACTAGTCCATTTCAGGGGTGGGCAGGAGCACACTGGGCCGGACATTCTCTCGAGTCTGGCCCTAATGGCTCCGCCCCCCTCCAGGAACATACCCTGAAGGGAAATCCCTCTCCTTCATATACATTTGTGGAGGAGATGAGTTCCCCTTCAGGGGTCGTTCCCTATTTACCCCGATGGTGGAAGTGTTAACCACCATCCGCGGTAAAGATGGGAGCCACAGCACGAGGAGGCTCAAGAGCCGCATGCAGCTCCAGAGCTCCGGCAGCTCCAGTGGTTTGTTCCAGCCTAACGCCCCCTGGCTGTTCCGGCCAGGATTTGGCCGGATCGGCCAGGGGGCATTAGGCCAGATCGGTCAATGGGCATTAGACCAGAACAAACTACCAGCTAGGCCATATCTGGCCTAAAGGCCAGAGTTTGTCAACCTCTGATTTAGACATTGCTGTTTGTTTCAAACTCTTCCTATTCCTACCTGATTTTGGAGTATGCTCACTATGGACTTTATCGAAGAGCTGCCTCCTTTGGGTATATCTTTGTGGTGTTTGATAGACTCACTAGAATGGCTCATTTTCTATCAACAAAAGGTACTTCATTGGTGGCAGCCACAGCTGAGGTTTTTCTAAAAAAGGAAGTACAATTTAATGGGGTACCTGTTGATATTGTCTCAAATAAAAGAGTCCAGTTTAGCCCTAGGTTCTGACAGAGACTTTGCAAGAAACTGCAGATTAGGTCCTCCTTATTATCTGGTTACCACCCACAGATCAATAGGCAGACTGAGAGGACAAATAAAACCCTCAAGCAGTATCTGAGATGTTTATAGTCCGCTTCCCAGGATGATTGGGCCGACCTCCTTCCTATGGCTGAATTTATATATAACAACTCTGCACATTGCTCTAATTCACAAATGCCAATTACAGGTTTTATTTAATTGTCCTGCCATCTGTCTGACTCAATTTATGGTGCACAAAGTTTAAGAAAAAATTGATTTTATCTTCTTCAACATGAGGCTTCTCCAGTCTATTCGTTCCCAAGATGAGTCTTGAGCCAAACAGAAAGCCAACAGAAAAACAGAGAGTCCTCAAGAATTCAAAGAAGGGGAGATGGTGTGGCTCTCCACAACAAACCTGAGGTTACATTGCCTGTACAAAAAACTGAGCCCCAGATTCTTAGTACTTTTTCCTGTCCTGAAAATGATCATTATTTAGAAGCAGTAAACTCAAGGCTATTCTGGACTCCCCCAAAAAGCTGGCCAGCTTCAGTACTTCGTTAAGTGGAAGAAATTTGGAGCAGAGGAGAACTTGTATTCCATCCAGTGATTCATTTCATACCATGAGGTTGGTATCAGCATTCCATCAGACTCATCCTTAATAACCCAGCTCTCTGGGGAACGTAATGTTACCATTTCACCCACCAATCTTTTGCTCAGCAACCTTTAGGATCATCAGCCCAGCCTTCTTTTAGCCATGAATTTTAGAGTATGTGCTGCAGCCAGATTGGGTTCCGGATTGAATCCTGTCCTGCTATTGGCTGCCAGCCCTAAAACCAAGGGTCTGGTTCTGGATCCTCGGTCTATTTTCTGCCACTTACTCAAAGTCATTCCGCCAGTTGACTTTCAGGATACCAATTCTGGCTTGACCCTGATCTCGCACTCTGTTGCTCTAACCCTGGCCTCTTTTGACCCTGCTTATTTTCTGCCATTTGCCCTAACCTCAGATTGTCTTTATCATCTGCCACCTGCCCTGACCCCATCTGGACCTCCATCTGGTGGCCTCGTAATCACATGCCATCTGCCAGGGGGCATAGCCTTAACAGAGAACCTGGGTGATCCAGAAAAACAGGAAAATATATTTCAAAATCATTTTTTGTCAAATGTTTTCAATCTTGGACCCGATCCATTCCAGTTTTTTTTAATCTCCCCGGTTCACACATGAGAACATAATCTTCTCATTTTCTGGGGAGCTTTGATAGAACAGCTTTAAAAAGGACAATCTGTTCCCAGTTTTCATCACTGTCATTATCATTATCATCACCAGCAGCATCAACAGATAGTTATCATTTATTATTCACCACTTCAACAATTCTTGCAGCATTTATTGGGCTGGTTGGGACCCCACACACAGGCTGGAAAGCTATAGACAGGGAAAGTTCTAGAATGCTTTAATATACAGCTGGAAATAAAGGTATTTAATTCATCTTGTCTCCAGTTTTATTTTATTACAGTCTGTTTTGATTGTATTGCTGTTTTGTCTTGCTTGGCACCTGTCTGTCATTTAAGAACACCTGAGCTCTTTTCCTATTCCCCAGGCACAAAGCCATCATGTCCATGTGTTATTGTTAATCACCCCATGACAAGCTTGAAGTCTCTGAAATTCATTCCACTATGAGTGTCTTACTGGTTATCAGCATTCAATTCCTCCTGATACATTCAGGTAAGATAAATTCATATTTTATGTATTGATTGAGGCTCTTGAACCTATGCAATATAACACAATATACAGTTTTAAAGCAAACTTCTCCTAAGCACGTTATTTAAAGGATTTTGTGTATTTTAAATGTTTCCACCAAAGATACATGTAACGACCCTCCGCCAATGCCAATTTTGTAAAAAAAAATGTTAGCTTTGATACATGCTCTTCATGACAATGCCTTGCTCCTTATGCAATATTTAACAGTAGTTTCCTATCAACTTTGCATCAGTTTGCAATCTCCAATTTAAACTTTATATAATGCATTTAGAATGTTGGCATTTGTGGTCAGGATTTTAGGGATGGTAGATTACAATATTGTTATACTTTTTTTTCTGCCAAAGAGTGCATTGAGATCCAATACATAGACATGGGTTATAATCCTGTTATTAAATCAACATCTAGCCTTGAAGGGAAACCTATTCTATCCTTCAGAAAGCCATATGAATAATATTACAGCCTTACTGTCTCCTGCTAGTCCTAAAACTTTTATCATTTTGAACAGTGATTACCTAGCAATTGTTGTTATATTATTTTTTATTTACTTTTGTGTATGCATTATGTGATTCCTATTTATATTTATTATTATTATTGTTCATTTTTTTACTGTCACAGCATTCGTTATATATTATTATATTGTATGGTTCTAATCCCCATACATCACAATACAATATTTTTTTGCCATGGCAGGCTTTAAAGCAGATTTTTTAAATAATCTATTGAATTATGCATATGTAAGTCACTACATTGTTTTCTGTTGAATGCCTTTCTTTAGGCTATGGCCTTTCTTGCCTATCATGTCAGGAGGATAATCCAACACAATTAGTTGACTGCAAATTTGGAAAAGAGGAATGTGACTCCGGTAAGGTTTGTCTCACTCTACGTATAAAAAGAATAGAGGGTAAGTAATTTCATTACAGGGTCAGATTTGTGCCCCCCCCCCCGGCGCTACCTAGGGAAGATTTTCCCAAACATAATCAGACATTAGTGTTTTTCACTAAAAATAGAATTGTTCAAATATGAAAATAAATACATTTGCATTAGTCAAAATACCATACTTACGCACATACATGTCTGCAGAGACACAATCAGTGCAGGACTGACACAGGCAGAAACATTTACAGGGACACAATCAGAAACATATCCAGAGCTACAGATCTAAAAATGGTCACTGAACTGCTCATATAACATTGAACCCTTGTGTCTTCAATCTGCCCAGGACAACTCACTATGCCATACTCCCTAGTGGAGCAGTGTACATTACTGTTTTGAATGCCATAGGTGGGAGATGCACAGGTATCTCACAAATAAAGAAAAGAAAAGCAAACTGTAAGAAACTTACCTTTCCAGCGAGCCCGTGGCGTCCCTGGGGATCACAGCCGGTGAGGGAGACGCCGTTGCAGTAGGCAGTGTGGCAGAGGCTGCTGCCCTGCTTGCAGCGTGTCTCTCCCCACAGGCGGAGGGATGTGTTCTAGCGGAAACTCTGTTCGGCCAGGCAGCATCCCCAGCATCCCTATGGACATGAACAGAGATGTTCTTGTTCTTAGCAGTCCTGCGGATGTGCAAAGTAGGGCACGTCCCAGGGGTGCTGTGGGAAGAGGTGCGCGCTACCACGCATGTACCCCCCGGGGGCATGGCACTAGGTTGTCTTGGCATGGGGCGGGACAAAATTAGTCGATTGGCCACAGGGGATTTAGTTATCCTCCAATCAAATGGCGCCAGGTGGCGCAAGGTCATTGGCCGCTATAAGCCCCTGTGTATACAGTGTGCTTGTGTGCGTTCTCTGTGTTGGTTCATATTAACCTGTTGTGTCATTACTAATAGCAACCCGGTCTGATACCTGATTCTGCCTGAACTCCACCTGCCCTGACCTTGGATAGTTTGTGACTACTCTTGCCTGCTGCCTGCCCTGAGCTCGGATTGTTCCTGACCTCCCTTTGCCTTACCCTTCTGTACCACGCTTATCGGACTGATGATCTGTAAAATACCTTGCCTTGTTTTATGAGGACAATAAAGCTTGATAAAAAGATTCTTATAGTTGGCTGTGGTTTGTGTGCCCAGGCGCATTATACAGACCAATCACTTGCACACATCAGACTTTAAAAGTCTGTAAAGTATTAGCAAGATTTAGAATTAATGAAGATGGCAATGCACTACAAAGAATGGCTGTGATACCCTAGCTCTCAGCTATGTGGCATATTATTACATCCAGATTTGCCCATGTGAGTTTTGGCCTTTATATTTTGGAGAGAATATTTTACAACTGGAATCTCTAAAAAACATAACAAGTCATTATTTTATTCAACTTGCCAGCATCATACAGAAATGAAATGCCTCATACAGCCTATGGAATCAAATCAAAAAAAATACTTTTTGAATTGTGTAACTCTAACTTGCAAATTCACATTTTTCTTCTTTCTGTTTTCCAGTTTTTACAAACTTTATAAAACATACCATCATAAAAGAATGCCGGCAACTTAGATTTTGTGATATTAAAGGCAGAATGTCAACCCCACAATATAAATATTTCTTTGGCACCACTTGCTGTTTTAAAAATGCCTGCAAAAGCGAAATTCCAGATTGTGAGTATACAAAGTCAGTGATGGAGGCTCTGTGTGTTTGAATGCATTATACCCCTTCCCGGGTTCTAACACCAACCTACAGCCTGACAGTATCCAGAAAATCTTTATGACTGCAAAGATCATGCAGATCAAATAAACATTTCCAAGTCCTTGCCTAGGGATAGCAACCCTTTATT
Organism: Pyxicephalus adspersus; assembly: GCF_032062135.1. Taxonomy (NCBI): domain Eukaryota; kingdom Metazoa; phylum Chordata; class Amphibia; order Anura; family Pyxicephalidae; genus Pyxicephalus; species Pyxicephalus adspersus. The sequence goes on from NC_092868.1 coordinate 7,213,456, forward strand.
TGCTTTGTGACTTTAATTTAGAGTCAGGTAACACTGTCACTGGTTTTCAATAATATCCTTCATAAGCATGGACATGTACTGGAGAGATAAGATTCATGAACTTTAACCAATAGCCAATCTATGGTGGTCACCAGGATTTAAAAGTTTTTATTGGGGAGTAATTGTTGGGATTGGCCAGGATTTTCATGTGCTGCCACTGATAATGCTATTTATTTACTGTTATGCTGAGTTGTGAGTTTGAGTATAATGGGATGTTACAAGGATGGAGCAACTTCCCACAGGGGGGCTCAGATAACAAAAATGTCCTAAATGCCTAAAACCCATTTCCAAAAACTGAAATAAAATCTTTGGAATTTTATAATGTAAATATTTTTTTTCTTGCAGTGCCGCCAGAGAATTTTATTCATAACGGACTTGTCTGCCCTAGCTGTCATTTGCAATCAGGATTTCAAAAATGTGTCCCAACTACAGCTATGAAATGCAACGAGGATGAAATATTTTGCATTGACTCTTACAATTGTAAAGTGGCTCATTTTTTTACTCATATAGATTGTTATTTAATGTTTAACAGATGTACTGTGCAAATTGATGGCAAGATGTTATAGAACAATATGCCTAATGTGGGGCAATAATAACGTGGGTCAAAATATTCTGTTCAGAACCCCTTTCCCCCTACAAATCTAAACCTTGCAGGTTTGTCCCAGTAACTCTAACTTTCAGTTGAATAATCTGACCTCTTGACTGTGATCCCTGCTTTTCCTAAAGAGGTGGGGTGGGGGACAATTCTAAGAATGGAGGACCCCATAAATCCTAAATTTGACCATTTTATCATGATGGTGATCTTCTTTAACCCGGCTAACACCTTCATCCTGATTGTAAACACTACACCTTGGCTGTGAACTTTCTATGCTGACTGTTATCTCCTTCCCTCTGGCTTAGACTTTGTTCTGGGTGTAATTTCACCCTTCTTGCTGTTGTACCTCTATCCTGACTCTGACCCTTCCATATTCTATATAACCCTTCTACCCTGACTGTGATCTCTTCCCTCCTGGTTGTGACTCCCTAAATCATGATTGTGACCTCTTCCATCCAGGAGCTGACTTTCTCATCTTGTCTGTGATTACTTCATCCTTATTGTTTGCCCATTATCTCTATCCCGTCTGTGATCTTTTCAACTTGGTAGTACCCTCTTTATCTTGGATGACCCTTCAATTTCGCCTAAGTGCTCCAAATGATCTTTTGTTCTTCCAATCACTTTTTATTCCAAACAACCCCTCCCCGCACAGCCATGAATAAAAACTTGATAAGGATATTTTTTCTCCACTTTTTTAAGACCTGTATGATACATTTTTAATAAACCCATTTCTTTTCTGAGCAGCACACAGGCCAGGCCATTCAATCAATGGTTGTGCTTCAAAAGCATACTGTCAATTCGCCCATGTCCTTGGTATGGATAGAGAAAAAACAATGGATTTTGCCACCGGATCTTGTAATATGGCAAACAGAACAACATATCTACCAGTAGGTAAGCATTTATGGCTATCTGATGAATTGTGGGAAGTTTTTACAGTCATCTGAAGTAACTCCTTGTTTTTTATATATTTATTTATCACATAGTTCATGGGTACCATTTACTTAATGACCATCCGGTAATCTGGTTTGTCATATAAATAGTGGAAAGTCTTCCCATTGATCGGTGGTAGTTATGGGTAGTATTGACATATACAGAAGTAGTGTTAACATGTACAGCCATGTGTTCCCAACCATAGAAGTCTCTTCAGTGAACAATAGAAATATTTCAGGGAGATTTTGGGTCTGATTTAATAAAGCTGTCCAAGGCTGGAAAGGATACACTTTTATCAGTGAAGCTGGGTGATCCAGCAAACCTGGAATGGATCTGGTTTGGGATTGAAAACATTTGCAATTGACTTGTTATGACTTGAAAGAAATTCATTTCAGGTTTGCTTGATCACCCAGCTTCACTGATGAAAGTGTATCCTCTCCAGCCTTGGACAGCTTTAAAAAAGACAGGCCCTTTGAGTACATATCAACATAAAATGACAACCCAGGGGGTATATGTTGTATATTGTTGCTTTAAAACCAAGAAAATAAAATTTTATATAATGTAGGTAATTGCTTAGATATAGGTTTTTCCACTGTCAATAACACAATCCAAGGCTAATTGTTTTTGGTAATGTAACTCCTACCAATTTGTCTTGGCGATGTTGGAGGAACTTGGTGTAGCCCACGCAAGCACACTGGGAGACCATGTAAACCCAATGAAATTCCGATGAAATTATATATATATATTTCTAAAGCACAAAGCGCTGTGAGTCATAAACGTTTTTTTTTGTTTTAAATAGTAAACAATTTACTGTGCACCGAATGTGAAGGAACCCCTGAAAGAACTTGTCTGGATAACCCCACTATATGTCTTCCTCAAATGGATGCGTGCTTAAGAACAGTATCACAAACTACCTATGGTACGTATGCAAAGTTAGAGATTAACAAGGCAGGTAGACATTAGTGTTTTGTTTGTTAGACTAGAATTTGAAATGGGTCACCCATAGAACCCTTTACTAGACTGCTTCCTTGTAAAACAGTATTTCTTAACCAGGGTTCCATGAGCAATGAGCAATTGATACATCTCAGGTCGTTTTAACAGATACTAATGATCTTTTTGGCTATCTGTAAGGTTGGCATTCCACCCACTGGACAGCAATGTAGGAGGAATTCCTTTTATTGATCACCATGTTAATGTATTGTGAGCTGTTTAGCTAGTAATTATAGCAGAGTTCCCTAAGACCTGAAAGTTTGTTTTCAAGGGTTTCCTTAAGTTTAAAAGGTTGAGAAACACTTCTGTAAGGTGAGTCTCCCTAACAGCAAAGAGGTACTGCTCCATCATTTTATGCCCACCACACTATTTATGCTTGGCCTCATCTTGACCCATGGTCATTGACAATGGCTTAGAATCTCATTCTGTATCTAATGCTTGGACATCACTGACTAGATACAAATTGAGTGACTTACAGAAAAAAATAGATTGTAATGGGTCCAAATTACCCTTTTTTTAATTAAAGGTGACATTGCATTTATGGGTATTAGGCCACCACACCAATTGTGGACCAGACCCATCATCCAAGCTAAATTGTGAAGATTTCTTTATCATTACTGGTCATCAAATGATATAATAAATCTCTGAGGCCTAATGTATAAGGTTAGCCATTTCCTCAGGCCACTTTAGCTCCAACCCTGATTCCATCATGTAATCCATCGACCACATTGGCCTAATTATTTATTTTGCTGGTGTCCATAAGGCAGAATAGTGTCAACTCTGGTAAAATCCATGAAGACTATGGATATGCCTTTGACGGCCATTCAGTCTGTTGTGTGAATGGCCGTCAAAGATTGTAAAACACCCCAAAGACGTAGGTGGTTGTAGTTATGGGGTTCTCATCAGTAATTATGAGATCATGACTTGAAAAATCTACATGAAAAATCTATTTAGGTTTTGTATTTTAGTACATTTGACAGGGAAGAATAAATGTTTTCATTATAACATTATAACAACCTGGAGTTGTTCCATTAAATGGGTGTTTTTGAACAAATTAACATTGAATGGCAACCAACTATTTTGGCATTTGCTTACGTTGCAAAATTGATATTCAGAGTCTATCTTTCTATTTATATTGATTGTTCTATAATTCTGCCCATCATTCTTTATTTTAGAAGGAAAGTCGTATTCTAGGGTTGTACAAAAATGTGGATATGCATTAGAGTGCAACATTGCCGGCTCCATAACTAGTGGAAAGATACAAATAATAAGAAATACTGCATGTTGTTACAGCGACTACTGTGTTCCTCCAACCCCTACCAGTAAGTAATTCTCTGTCTTATGCCTGCTTAGTGATGGTTCATGTGCAGCTACTATAACTATGGTCACTGTGTTGATATAGTAAAGTTTTCAGAAGCGAAAGTGCAAGGGAAACCTTCCCTCCCTAAGAAATTGAACTATAAATGGAAAATTAGGTAAATAGACTTAGCCCAGAGAAAGTAGAGAGTTTACCACATAACTCCCTACTTTATCTTGGCTAAGTCTATTTATACAAATTTCCATTTATAGTTCAATTTCCTAAAAGAGGGAGGGGGGGTAAAAGTGAAAGAAAAAGAAAACCTTTTGGGGCCTTTTTTGTGTTTGTCTTCTTTTATATCTGCCTGGAGTTTTGGTTTAATGCTCCCGTCACTCAGTTTTACCCCTTCCACTTTCACTTACAAAAGACACAAATTAGTGCAGGTGTGTTCATTGATGTATCATTTGCTTTTTTAAATATAGGCAATGTAAGTACCTGAATTTTACCTGGTTTCAGCCTCTTATGTTCCGTTCAGGTAGAAAAGATAGTAGAAGCACAAAGATCCAAACAGATGCGCTGCAGTACAATAAGCTGGGAATAGGGGGGGGGCAGAAGTTCTTGGCCTAGGGGAGAAAAAAGTATAAACTGAGCCCTGAGTTCAATGAGTATTCTCAAAGAAAGGGAGAACAAAATGAGCTTATCAGTCCTCCGCCCATTCTTTCTGACCATCCACAGGGTGGAGAATGAACTAGATCTGAATGTGTTACTGAACTGCAGCAGAGAAAAATGTGATCCCCTGCTCCACCATGAATGTCTAGCACAACTGTGTAAATCTCTGGATTGACAGATATAAACATCTTTACTTACCTGACGGTATTCCCGAGTGTGGCTCGGGTTTAATTATTGTACCAAAAGCGGTAACCTTGAGTCCCACTCGGGGTAGCATTATAAAGATCCTACCTACTCCCCACTATCCAGCGGCGTCCTCCAGTGATCACCGGCTGGAATCTGTGATGCGTGAAGCGTTGGTATGCTGCGGAGGCGTTGCCTGGTGGGAAATTTAAAAGTAGATCTGCTTTTAACACATTGATCACAGTAATAAAGTGATAAAAAATAAATCCAAATAATAAATAATTAATTAATACTAATTTAACAATAATATTGCACCTTGTTTAGACAGATTTCAGTGTTTTTGATTTGATTAATTATTAAATTAAATTTATTGTTATTATAATATTTTATTAGTTTTGAAATCATTATTTATGCTTATTTATTATTATAACTTATGATTTTTGTTTCAAATTTAATCATACCTGGGAGTTATTCCTAACAATCACATGCCTGCAATATTAAACAACAACTTTCCATGCAATGTACAATGTACCGCTTTTGACTTGAAATATACTGACATAATCAGACTTCCAGGGAGGTTAGGAAAATGAAACAGCGCTTATATATGTATTTCATCTATGTTTTGATCATTTTACCTGGAGTTTGGCATTAAAAAATAGTAGAATATTTCCTTATAATTAGGCCCCGATCTTTTCCAACAACAGGATAATGGATGCGAATAGGAGGAAATATAGCAAAGAATGCTGAGAAGGTAGGGGAGTAAGTTAGTGAAAGAAGTTTTCTTTCAAGAGTAGAAAAACATCAACAAGGGGATCTAAAATCTCAAAAGATCAACAAGCACACAATTATATATATATAAGGAATGTATTTAAATAAAAGGAAAGTCTCACTGGGATTTAAAATATTTTTTTTTATTTTTAGTCTTTGATCAATAGCACCTAAACAACTCATATGGCTTGATGTAAGCAGCATGAAATAAATGCTGTATAATAAGATATTGTATAACATGCATTTTTGAATCAGTGTTTTTGCTAATCAGATTTTCCGGCAATTTATTTTTGTAGTACCTCAAGTAAATAATTATACAAATGGACTGACGTGCCCATCGTGTTATTTTAAAGTATACGGTATTTGTTATGCTCATAAATATGTCTCTTGTACCGGGAATGAAAACAAATGCATCGATTATACGTGGGAGGTGACAGAAGGTAAGCATATCTAGACTTGAGAGAAGAAAACAGGTCTGGTCCTTATTCGCAAATACTTGGAATCAGGAAAGGGTTCAGACAAAAGTGGGTTCCTGGGCATGTACATGGGGACACAAAAGCTTCCCTTATTTCCAGCTTCCCTTATTTCCTGCTTTTCTGTGTAGGAGCATTGGAGAAGGTGGTGGCCTTAAGCCATGAATCAGTTCCCACCTTCCTAAAAAAAAAATGCTCAAATGCAATGTACGGAGAAAGTGAGATTTATTTTGGTAGGGGGTGATGGTGTTTAGTATAATGAGCCTGGAACTACTAGTGGAAAATAAAGGGGCAAAATTGGAAATGAACCTGTACTTTCCTCTTACATCCCTGAGATTGACCATCCACCAAGTGGGTCAGCTGTTTCTCCATACCCCATCATACAAAAGATAGACTAAGTACTGCTTATAAGGCGGGCACTCAAGCAAACTTGTTCCTACACAATGCAAAACATTACTTGAAAACTGAATGCTTCACCACTGAGCCTCATTAGTTCGTACAGATAGTCACTTCTAGCTAAAGAGGATGGGATTGCTAGATTTATTAAGGGCTTACTGGACTAAATATACTTGAACCCTCAGTTAAGGTTTACCACTTTAAACGTAGAGAATGTCATAAATAAAAATGGATATATAATTATTAGAGATGAGAGAGAATGCCCCTCGAAGTTCCAAAACCATTGAAAATCACTATAGGAGGATTATGGCGGCTGCATTCATAAACACAGCCGTGGGAATCCTCCTGTCAGTGAGCGATCTACGGGCACTACAGGTCAGAATGAGGGCAGGGCCTCATTCTAACCTGTGGTGCCCAGGGATCTCTCACTGAGTGGAGGATTTTCACGGCTCCACTCAAAAATTCAACCCCGATACTCCTCCTCAAGGAGTCCAGAGTCATATGGCTTGCATTTATGAATGAACGCGGCCGTGGGAAAAATCAGAGGATTTTTCCCACGCAGCATTCATTCATGAGCAGCCAGCGAGACTCACACTGTGTTCCTGGATCAAGAAACTCTATGCAGGAACACACAGTACAGGACGGCAACAGCAATCAGGGGAGCGGAGCTGTCAGTTTCGCTCCCTTGGTTGGTCTTGTAGGTCCCAAAAATTCAGTCTTGGTGGCTGAATTTACAAAGGCTGTTTTTATCTACATGTTTGGTAAGCAAGAACCACCCAACTCGCAGCTAGACCGAATTTAAAAAATTTGCTCGCTCATATATATATATATATTTTACCTTTAGATATAAGACCAATAGTACTATTTAGGGGTCTTTGGGGCCCATTACTGTTACATTCCTGTCTAACAGTTGCAGCAATGTAAATGTATGTACCCTTGTCTGCATGCTTAAGATGGTCATTTCCTAGTGGTGGATCAGTAGTTCCCATGTTAGGAAGCTTTGGTATCAAGTGATCGTTAGGGGATTGGGTGGATCCAATAAAAGTAAAAGGGGTAGATACGAGAATAGGAAGAGTTTCAGAATTTGGCCACAAGTGGGCTCCAATAGATCACTGTGTTCCTAAAAAGACCATTTAAAATCAGACTCAAGATGTAGGCTACATGGTAGACATACCTGTAAGAAATCATGAAACAAATTTATTGACATATATTGTCCTTTCCCATCTTTTACCATTTTCAGGAGGCCAAAGAAAGAGGGAAGTTCTTCATGGTTGTGCACATTCTTCAGTATGTAGGAGCCAAAACCGAACAAGAATCAAGGATTACAGAAAATTAAAAGAGACAATTAAATGTTCAAATACGATCAGCTCTGGCACACATTATCTTCCAAACCTTTCATTGCAATTATTTTTCATTTTAAAGGTCATAGTGGAATTATACAGTGAGGGTCATGTGTATTCCAACTGAAGAGCAGTTGTGTTTTTTGGTACAGCAATGTAAAGTATGATACTGAAACACCGCTTTGACACTTGGAGTTAAGCTGCAATAGGGATGAGCCTCTGACATTCTCGCAAAAATTTCCTCGAACTTCCGATGGTTCAACGAAATTTCGGCGAACCGATTTCGCAAAACCATTGGAAGATCGAGGAAATTTTAACAGGAAGATTCACAGGGGATTTACAGGATTCCCTGGGAATCCTACTGTTTGCGATCCCCGGAGTACTAGAGGTTAATTAATAACTTCTAGTGCCGTGGCCACATTCATTGAGAAGCTCCCCCAGCACTAGAGGTTAATTAACCTCTAGTGCCCCAGGATTGCAGTGGATTCTCAGAGCTGCAATCATTCTTTCAGCCCTGGGAATCCTGTTTGAAGAACTCTCAATGAAGAACTCTCCATTGAGAGTTCTTCTGCAGTTCCACTGCGATCCACAGGCACTAGAGATTCATTAACCTCTAGTGCCTCGGGGATCGCAGTGGATTCTCAGAGCTGCAATCATTCTTGCAGCCCTGGGACTCCTGTTTGAGGTTAAATGGGGATGTTTCCCCCATTCAAAATCTCCAGTGCTCCCTGATTTCCTCAATCAGCCAATCAGAGAGCACCAGAGGTTTTGAATGGGAAGATTTGTCCCCTCTAGTGCTGGGGATTGCACTGACCAGTGAATGAAGCCAGCACTGCATTAGATGATCAGCACAGCCCGCAACCTTTTTGTTTTTGAATTATTTTAATTTTTTTTTTTTAATTCAAGCTCGATTGGCAAATTTACACTGGCCATTCTCTCCTGAATTTGCTGCGGGATCGAGCTTTAAAAACTCGCTCGCTTATCCTTAAACTACTAGTTAAAGTTAGAGAGTGTTTTTGGCCAACAAAAAGCCACTATCAATGAATAGAAAGGAACTTAAATGTCAAGTGCTGTGGCAAAGCATTACTACATTTTTATTTTAACCCTAATGTCCCTCTGATTATGTGGATCCCAATGTGACCTACATTTGAATACATACATGAATATTAATGAATTACATGCCTCATACCTTTACCAACAATTTAGCAACTATCACATCAACAAAAGGTTCACATGTGATTTATTTAGGACCAATTATTATTTCAAGAGGTGATGTGTAGAATGAACAGAAAAATAATAGACAAATAAAATGTTTCTTTTTTAATAATACAAAGTTGTAAAACAAAAATAAATAATGTAGCACTGCATGACTAAAAACACAACAACCATGGGATGTGATAAGCAAATCAACTAATAAAGAATGGACAAAAGTTTCCGTACCCTAAATTTCTCATTCCAGGGCCCTAATTTATTAAAGCTCTCCAAAGCTGGAAAAAACACACTTTTAGTAAAGCTGAGTGATCCAGCAAACCTGGAATGGATCTGGTACAGAATTGAAAACATTTACTAACAGGTTTGCTGGATCACCCAGCTTTACTGATGAAAGTGTATTATCTCCAGTCTTGACAAATTGGGCACAGGGGTGAAAACTTTATTAGCTCAAAGAAAGAATGGGATATCAAAAGTAAACAATCGACAATGTATTTGTACTTTTTGTCTAAAGCTTAGAGCGTAAACACAACACTAGCTTCAGGGACCTCAGTTATCTTTTGTCAAAGGCTTGTGGATAGAAAGTGCAATTTAAAACTGATGTTTGAAGGAAAGTCACTGTCTGCCTTGGTATGTAGACCATACACACCACTGTCAAATATTTGGTAAAATTATCCTGTTTGTGTTGTCATCCATTCCCATCCTTATCCTTGTGACTTTGGTGAGGTCTTCTCCGGAGCATTTTAACAAAATCCAAGGAGGTCATAAATCAAGATATGTTATTTAGGTATATGAAGCTTCATCAAACCAATTTTTTTAATGTTAGTCAGCTGACCTGGGTTCTAAACTTTTCAGTTTGGCTGCCATATGTAAAATTTTCAAGTGGTTGAATTACCTAATTCTGACCATGTCTGAAATGGATATATAATGAATATTATAAAGCACAGCTTACAAGTGAAGTTAATGGACTGCAATAATTCTTTTGGTGAAGTTCTATCCAGTCATTGGTTTATTTGTTGATTGGAGCTGCTTTTTTCTCAAATAAACAGAGAGCAAGGACGTTTCTCTTCCATTTTCCATTTCCAAAAAATTATCCATTTATTTTTTGTTCATATTCCCCCCATAAACCATTGGAGTTATTCCGTAGCCAAGAGCAACTCATCAGTGCAATTCAGGCAGGCAGAACCATACAAAGTCTTGTAGATCTTCATCTTCATGAGATGTATGAACCAATCAGTGCTTTTAATATTAGAAAAATAACCGGCATGCCGTAAGCAAGTCTACTGGCACTATTATAACAGGTCCTCTTCATTTCAAAGCTAACATCATCAGCTGATACGAAGCTCTTCTCTGTGACGCATACACTCTCTGAGGCACATCCACCAAAGAAAAGACTGGACTTTGAGGAACCTAAATAAATAAATAGAAATGAGGCAACTGTGGTGATTGGTAGGTAAGATCGGTTTAGAAGGAGGGGAAAATAAATAGTATCTACTGATTTTAAACATATATCGCTATGTGTACTTCACAAAATAATTGTATGGCTCTGGTCAGCCCTATTATTCCACAGACACCAGTCCCCCAATTTAACGCCGCAGTCTTCACCTTTAGTGAGTCCCCGCTCAGCCTCGGGAGACAGGTTGCGTCTCCCAGCACTCAAGTGCCCGAAGGACTGCGCAAAAGATGGTGTCTAGACATGGTCTGGCAGCAGACCAAGAGCCCACAGATAGAAGTACCAAGATTACAATAGACTAGTCCAGAATTCAGAGCCAGAGATCATAACAGATTATCCATCCACCAGACGAAGTACACAAGGACAAACATACTCAGTACAAATTAGCCCAGCTATACACTACGACAGGGACTGGTTTCTAGGAGCAGCGAGACTATAAAGGCCCAGCAGCCAATGACAGGAGATGATAATCCTCTAGAATCCGCTTCAATTGTGCACAGCCTAACAATGGATGCTGGGGATGCCATAAAATACATCAGGCTGCACGGCTAATGGGGAGCAGGGGCTGCTGCTATTTCTTTATACTCTTTGCTGCTGCAAGTTACATTGCTGGGCAAAATAGGCTGTATTGAATACTACAGTGGTGGTGCACAGCACGGAATCGACGGCCTGATAAGAAGAAGAGTTATTGGCATAATATGAGCCTTTGCATTGGGCCCAAGAAAAGTCATGGTGGTGGAGGCATCTAATTTGCTAGCATCATATAATTGGTCAGGACCACTATTGCCTTCTATACAATGTATCTAAATGTAAAAAAAATGTACTATTCTGCAGCATACCCGTCCTTAGGTGTGGTGGCTGCTTTAGATTTTGGGTAACTGATAATTTTTTTTGGTAACACTTTAATTTTTTTTTTTACAGACCAAAAGTTTAACAGACCAAAAGGGACCTATTTAGAGAAGTCCATTGTTAGGTTACATACACATTCATTATGTCATCTTTCACTATCAGTAAAGACTTACCTATCGTGGTAGTAGATGAATATCGAACACACCGATCTTGATCACCAGTGCATGCAGAAACATTCTTAAAATCGCAAGGTTCCATCCTGGTGGCAACGTAAGAAGGGCACAATAGGCCATTCAAGGTCAGATTTACAACAGGCACTGATTAAAAGAAAAATCATATTAATATTATTAATTATTATATTTTCAAAAGACTATTAAAATTAAAAAAAAAATATTAAAATAAAAAAGCCTTTCCATATTAATTTATGCTGAAACGGTATCTAGAAAATCCATTCACTTGTATGAAGTAACTAATTGTCATATTTATTGGGATGTACATGGTCCATTTATTCCCACTGGTATGACTGGTATTGATACTTTTTGAAGAAAAAAAAAGGACAAACTTAGTAAAATGTAGATAAGGGTGCTTGAAACTAACCTCCATTGTGGCCTGTGGCATTAGTCATTAACAAAGGGGAGAAAGTTTTGTTTTTTTCATATGGTTTAGTATTGTGTTTCGGGGGAACGGACGGACCCTGTAAGCCAGGCCCTGTGGACGATGGTTGGATAACATGGAGTAGTACAATGCCTTTTTATGTCACGTTATGTCATCAATTTGATTTACATATACTTGGGTTTACCGAACCCATAACTTTTTTTTTAATTTTTTATTTTCTATTTAGATATATGGAATTACCATGTAAGGATTTATTGCTCTATATGGCATTTTTATTATACCTTGGGACTCATAAACTGTTGAGGTCAATGTTCTGGTTGGGTTACAAGGAAGGAATAGGATTCAGGAAAGAAAAGAAGAAAAAGTTTAGTCTCTTTTACCATGGGTTTGGTGACCTTTTTGTTTCTTTTTTTGCTGAGGTTTTTATTACTGTTTAAGTCAACCAATATATGATCTAAATTATTATTTTTCCTGATAAACAATTTCACTTAAATGGAAAAATAAAAACCAAAGTGCAATAGTTGGCTTAGAAGGGAGGTCCCCTTATTTTGGAAAGATTTTATTTCCTATGTGTAGACAGAGCAGAAGAGAATTAAAATATTCCCAGTTGGGGTATAAAACAACACAACAAGGTTTTTGACTACTTCTTATTATGTTATTGGTATTGCTATTGTATTGTTATCGTAATAAAAATGAGATTTACCTATAGATATAATATCTCGAAATTGGAATGTTAAGTATGTTTGAGCATAAAATGGAAGCAAAACATAAAACTAAATTACTTACAAGCTGGAACATAGGTATTACAGTTGTCACTGAAGCAGCATGACGTATTAAATGACTTTTCTTCATATAGACCTGTCACTCTTCCATGACTGAAACACTCAGACATATTTACACAGGATTTGATTTGGAAATAGCTCGTCCAACGTAATCCTTTAAGATAAAAAAAGTACATAAAATATAAATACTTAACCAAGAGGAACAAATGTAATCATCATAGAAAGCACCTTTATAGGCCATTTGTGACACTGACCCGATATAGCTATCCGCTATAGACTTTAATGTGACCCCACCACGGGATGCATTTTACAGGCCATTTATAAAATGAAGGCAGAGAATATGTGGCATGCAGTGTGCCAATAACTGCGCTTAGTAATGCAGAAAAGAGAACTTTGTAATTAGAATAGAGGCTGGTCACATGATTTTGTTTATTGGGTTCTCCCCCAACTTAGTTTTTCTACTCTTGTTTCATTTTTTTAAATCAGTTTGTACTTTATAAATGAACCCTCAAGAATTGTAACAACATATACATCAACTTCAATGTAGTATAATGAAAAAGTAGTGAAACAGGATTCTTGTAAAATTCTATGTAGACTGCATTTGTACAGGTCTGCACAGTATATGAATGCAATAAGGGACTTACCTCTGTTCCGGATTAGAGTAGTGGCACATGCACCTAAAGAGGCGGGGCATTCTGTAATTTTGCCATTGCAGTTTGTATCATTGTAACTGCTACACTGCCAACATCTTAGTGCCTGACCTAAAACAGAACAAACAGTATAAAAATGTATTTTAGATCTGACTCGTTGGTATGTACACTGCATATGTATACAATGCCTTGCCAAAAAAGTCCCCAAACCCGTGTGGGCAGTGTAATGATCTGGGGTGCCTGTGGGGGCAGTGTTCTGATATGGGTTGCCTGTGGGGGCAGTGTTATGATCTGGGGTGCCTGTGGGGGCAGTGTTATGATCTGGGGTGCCTGTGGGGGCAGTGTTATGATCTGGGGTGCCTGTGGGGGCAGTGTTATGGTATGGGTTGCCTATTGGGTCAGTGTGTTGATCTGGGGTGTCTGTGTGGGCAGTGTTATGATATGGGTTGCCTGTTGGGTCAGTATGTTGATCTGGGGTGTTCGTGGGGGCAGTGTAATGATTTGGGGTGCCTGTGGGGGCAGTGTTATGATATGGGTTGCCTGTGGGGGCAGTGTTATGATCTGGGGTGTCTGCGGGGGCATTGTAATGATTTGGGGAGCCTGTTGGGTCAGTGGTATGATCTGGGGTGCATGTAGGGACATTGTTATGATCTGGGGTGTCTGTGGGGGCAGTTTTATGATCTGGGGTCCCTGGGGGGGCAGTGTTATGATCTGAGGTACTGTTGGTAGCAGTGTTATGATCTGGGGTGCCTGGGGGGCAGTGGTATGATCTAGGGTACCTGTGGGGGCAGTGTTATGATCTGGGGTTTCTTCAGTTGATCAGGTCAAGGATCAGTAACGGCATGTGCCCAAAAATTAGTTCAGCTGGCTCCCTGAATATCCTGATACAGATCTGATACAAGATATCAATACAGGATTTTATCAAAAACTAATCAACTGTGGATAGAAATTAATGTTGTGGCATTGCATAGGCCTATTGATATGATACCACTGTGAATGTGAGCCATATTAATAGCTAATAGTGGTCCAACAAAATATTGGAGTGTGTGACTTTTTTAGTCAGACAGTGTATGTGTATACAGTATATAGGCATTTATGTATATATGATTATATCCATCTGAAAAAAGAAACTACCTGGGGAAAAAAAATGTAGCCCAATGCAACGTACACAGAAGCTCCCTTGAGGGCAAAAAGCTTGCCTGACAAGTTGCTGGAATGTAATTATTACATGTATTATGGTATAAGATATTGCATAGCCAATATTGTATAAAAAGCTAAGCAGATAAGCAAAGGGAATTAAAAATGAAAAAAAGAGAGAGAAAGAAAGATATTAATGTTTTTGGATAGAGATATAAGAAAGAAAGAAAAGAAAGAAAGAGAAAAAGAAGAAAGAAAGAAAGAAAGAAAGAAAGAAAGAAAGAAAGAAAGAAAGAAAGAAAGAAAGAAAGAAAAGAAAGAAAGAAAGAAAGAAAGAAAGAAAGAAAGAAAGAAAGAAAGAAAGAAAGAAAAGAAAGAAAGAAAGAAAGAAAGAAAGAAAGAAAGAGAAAAAGAAGAAAGAAAGAAAGAAAGAAAGAAAGAAAGAAAGAAAGAAAGAAAGAAAGAAAGAAAGAAAAGAAAAGAAAAGAAAAAGATAATAATGTTTTTGGATACACATATTAGGTAAACACAATAATATTAGGTATGAACATATATAGATAGATAGATAGATAGATAGATAGATAGATAGATAGATAGATAGATAGATAGATAGATGATAGATAGATAGATCCCTATGATACCTACAATTACTCGCAATGAGTCTCATACCTGTGGACACCACTGGGATAGATTAATATAGGATACATTGAGAGATAGATATAGGATGAATTGATAGATACAGATAGATATTGCAAGACTCACCTCTACCCATAAGCACACAGATCCCTACAATCCCTATGATTGTTCCCACGGTTAGTCTCATCCTTGTAGCAGGTCACTCAGCTCGTGTTGTGCACTGTTGATTTCACTGATCAGCATGTTGTTTATGAGTTATTTTATGATGATCAGAGTCAAAGGAGGTGGGACCTTTGGTTTTGGCAATGGTGTGGCAATGAGGTAAATGCAGAAAAAGCAGAACTTTAAGGTGTGTAGACAGATGTACTGTCACCATCTGTCACATTCCATACCTGTGAGACACAGAAGATGGTTCAAGAAGATTAATACCTTCACTACCAAACCTTCGACACACCTTAAATCTGCAGCTTTCTTTAAAATATTAGGTGCTGATCCTGCTCTGAAGGTCCTTGCTCAAACACCTTGTTATAGGGTGACAATGTGTTGTCCTGTACTCTGTTTCCTGTGTCACCTTGTCACATGGGCATCAGATTCTTTAATTCTGGATCAGATCCATTCCAGGCTTGCTGGATCACCCTGCTTCACTAATGAAAGTGTATTCTCTCCAGCCTGGGAGAGCTTTACTAAATCAGGGTTGATATGCAGGCAATGTCCTAAAAAATGCCCTTTGGCCAGCTCTGGAGTAGACAGGAGTTGCCTTCAAAAAGGGATCACCAGGACTAAGATGGAAAATATGGTGATCATTTTTTTTTTGGTAGTTGTTTAGGATTCACTGTGCTACTGCTCCTGCCCTTGGAATCAGGATGGATTTTTTCCCCCTGTTGAAGCAAATTGCCTTCCTCTGGACCAACTATGTCTTATAGGGTTTTGTTTATTTCCCTAGTGGTTGAACTTGATGGACTTTGATGGTCTTTTTGCAACCTAACCTACTATGTAACTATGCAACTGCATCCAATCATCAAACCAAATGCAAGCACATTTTTTTTTATTACCTATTTATTATTTTGTTGTATTATCTGTTTTTTTTTTATTTTATTATCTATTGTTTTATATTTTATTATGTATTTGTTTGTATTTTTTATTATTTCTTTTACTATATATATGTTTTTTTTATTTATTTTTTTAAACATTTCTTTTTTCTTTAATCTTTGCCTCCAGGACATGCCAGCTACATGGTTCCACCACTAAAATGAATAATTCTCTTCTACATCAGCTTTCCTCTGTCCCTTCTCACACAGGAATTTGTAGGGTTTATTTGGAACTCGACACAGAGTCATGCTGGACACGGCAGTAGTCTGTAATCCTGAGCGTGATTTGTTTTTCTATGGATACCTTTGTCTTGACACACCTTCCTGGGGTGGAACAAGCTGTAATACATTCTATGCACTCAGGGAAAACAGAGATTCGTCATAAGAGCTGCACCTGAGGGTGTGTAGCTCCGTCACTGAAGTTATCACTGTTTGGTCATTTCCAACACTGCTATTCTTATCTATACAATATAATGGGCTCAATGTGCAATTCTCAAGAATCTTGAAGTTCTAAGTAATTAGGGCGTGAAAAAAAATTCAGCCAAGAAAATAAAAATTCCCTAAGTGAAACTGTGTGCTTTCTGTCTGCTAACAGTTTTCTTTCATCTCTGAAATCAGAATATTTGGGATTGCTTGCCTCTGAGGATGAGCGAGAATGTCTCTGACATTCTCCCGGAAATTTCCTTGAACTTCCGATGGTTCCACAAAATTGCGACGAACCAATTTTGCAAAACGATCGGAAGATCGAGGAAATTGTAACAGTAGGATTCACAGGGGATTCACAGGATTCCCTGGGAATCCTCCTGTTTGTGATACCCGGGGCACTAGAGGGTAATTACCTTTCTAGTGCCGCAGATCACACACTCTTCTAAAAATCAGACAGATTTTTAAAAAAAATTTGATTTTAAAATTCAACCTGGAACTGCGAATTTACCCAGCCGTTTTCACTTAAAATTTCGGTAAGCGAGAACGGCCGAATTTGCCGCACGGGTGAGTTTCAAAAACTCACCCGCTCATTCCTACTGGCCTCTTTATAGGGGGGTTATAAAGGAAATGATATTATGTATTTTGTCAATGAATCATATATATACATTCTGGACATTAAAGAGCAACTAGGACCATTGTCCCATGACCACCACTTTTCACCTGTTTTTCTTTGTTCCTGTTTTTTTTTTTTTGTTTTGTTTTTTTTTTTACAAATGATATAAATTAGGATATAAAGTTTGAACAAATGTATCTGACTGAATCAGACCATATAAATCTGCATTTCTTTATTTATTATATATTCTGGCAGGGCCATATTTTTACTTTTTTCTCCCCTAGGAGTTATCATAAAGTACTGGTCTGTCAATTATTGCTACCTGCTCACCCTTTATGAACCAAAAAGCAGAAAACACATCCCCAACAATGTATCTTGTTTTAGGTAGCTTCTAACACAGGGGTGGCTCAGGGGCCACAAGGAGTTGTAAAACTTTTCAGATGGACCTGGACAGTTTGATATGAGTGGAGAGTGTTTGTATGAACTGATATAAATTATGTGTAAAAGCCATTACCCAGAAGTAATAAGAAAACGTACATTCAAATTATTTTCAATTTCAGAGGGAACAGTGTTGTTGGTCACCCATTATTGCCAGTAGACAATTTTTATACCAAAGATTGACAGGCCGGATTTAAAGGCCCAACAGGATGGTGTAGTTTGCCCTAAACATTGGAACTCATTAAGTCTGCAATTGATACTTCCAGGGAAATGCCACCACTCATTATCATGGCACCAGCCCTGTATAGAGGGGTCTTTGGGTATTCAATAATTAATTTATATGTTTTATTCTCTTTTATTCTTGACTCCTCCTTCACAATACATGTTATAATTTCCCAATGTCACTAAATTTTTAATAATATTATTTCTTACAGCATCAATAAAAGTGGTAGCAAATAAAACCCCATCAATGGTGTAGGAGTAGTAATTAAGACCCCAACATTGGTGGCAGAATTGTAATGTCTGTGTAGCAAAATTACCCCTCCATTGATGTCAGTGGTAATTATTATTACCTCTTTATTAGTGGTGAGTGTGACTTATCTGATCAGCAGGCCCCACTACCTCCCTCTTCCCATTGAGCGCGCCAGGTGGAACACTTAGGCAACAAAAGTAATTTTAAGCAATTAAGCATTTTTGCCTATATTTTTATGGTTTTTAATAGTTTTTTTAGCACTCCTAAAAATTATTACTTATTTATTATTTTTAAATTATATTATTCATTTTTTCAATATTGTTTAATCTAATGTTTTAATTGATTTCATTAATCTGCTATTATATGCAGCTAATTTTAAAATAAAATTATTACAAAAAAATAATAAATATTAAATTCAAAAATAAAATAAAACATATTAAAGTGGTGAAAATGTTTTCAAACAAGATTTACTTAACTGTTACCCAAATGAACACATTTTTACATTAACTTGAATTAACTAGAAATTGTTTGAATTGCTTTTACTCTTTAATCATACAATGCTGGAATGAATTATGACAAATGTAAATGTTGGGTGAATCTTATGTTGATAAATTATTCGCTCCTGTCTATCTCTATGCTGCACTCTGTTATTGCACTTTAAATTGTCTGCAGAGGCAAACATGCCACTTATTGGTTGATATTGGGTACTGCAGTTTTTTTTTTGGTATTTTTATTTAGAACGCCGTAGTTACATACTCATTTATTTAGTGGAATTATTTATATTTTAAACTCAGCTTGCATTCCACGACATAACTATAAAAAACAAAAATATAAATATTGTTATATGAAGTCATACAATCTGCAGAACCTCTGGACACTGGTGAAGTCAATGACATAGGAATGTAACCGGCAGAACTGGTTTTGCTGGTGCTGTCATTGGAAAAAGGAATTTTTCTGTTTTCACTCTGCATTGCCCCAGCCCACCATTTATGTAAAGTGATAGATTTATTCACATTGATTTTCCACAGCTCAGCCTTTATTTATTAATTTTACCCTTTTCTTGAAAAATAAAATACATTTCGACAACTATAAAATAACCTCCCTGGTGGTATAATTCTGTACGTATTTTTACACCAAAAGTGGTATGTTGTTTTGCATTGAAATTTATTTTACATTGTAGGCCTATAATTCTTAGGCATAACTCACTGAAATATGTCCAATATTTCATAAATTTTATAATAAACTTTAAGCTTCAAAACACAAAAATCTGTTAAAATAACGGTGCATAAAAATACTGAGACCTGTACTATAACTGTACAATAGCATGTATTATATATATATATTATATAATTATTACTTTGTATTGGATTCAATACAGTTATTTTGTATTGAACCCAATACAAAATTTTTTGAGTTTCCTGCCGCTCCTCCCACACCGACGTCACCAGGAACTCCCCGGGAATGTCAGTGCACTGGCCTACAGAAGATCAAAGGCACAGGAAGCGGCCCATGGATGGGCACGGACCAGCAGGACAGCAGAGGACACCGATGGGACCAGGTAAGTGGGTTTTTTTCTTGTTTATAGCTACCCCAGTAAGGCTCTGGGTTACTGCTTTTACCATGTACTTTTTACCCCTAGCCACATTCGGCAATACTGCCAAGTAATTTGAATATTACCTAAATTTGCCTCATTTTAATTCATGCACTGTTTGACTGAAATGAGCAAAAGTTCAGAATCTTCAAATCCTAACTGAATGTGAGCATTTGTTATCCATTCAGTTTAGCACAGGAAGACAGTGTTGCATGATCCCCCCTATTTGTGTTGTAAATGTAAAATATTGGTTGTGTTTTTATATGTTTTTTATATGAAAATATTTTTTCTTAAAGTGTTTCTAAGACTTTATTTATCTCTGCCATGGCATGGGCAAAGGGTACTAGGTAGCCAGTCCCCCAGGAAGAGAGGGAGGGTATTAGGGCATTATTAAATGGCCAACGAGCCCCACCCATACGCAGGGTCTTATGACCTTCTCTTGGACATGAAGCCCTTTTCCTCTACTATGCCCCCCATTGTTGGCTGAAGCACAGTATGGTTAGAAGGGGGGGCTATTTGGTGTCCTTTCATTTTAAAAGCAGCCAGGTTACAGATGGCTGTGTATGGCTCCTATAGCTATTTATCTTTAAAGATCGCCCAGATCCCAGGCTGTTTTTTTTCTGTAAATCTCTGCACAGCAGACCTAAAAAACATCATTTACATTTTAGATACCCATGCATGTGATTAAGCCTTGATTTTTAACCAAAATCATTCAATTATTGTTATACCCCAGGGAGATGATCTTAAGTACATTTTGCTGACAATATGTACAGGTAGTCCTGAGTTAAGGACATCAAACATACGGACAACTCCTAGATACAAACAGGGCTTCCCTGCTCACTCATGTGCAGGACGGAGGCTTGATAGGGGAGTTGGCGGTTCGCATGACTTGCAGAAGAAATCTTTTGCTGATGATCTTATGATCACTCTTTTGGTGATCTTATAAGCTCTTCTGCAACATCTTGTAAGTCGGTATTGACCAGGACAAATTCTACAGTTTACAAATTCTGCTATTTTCATATCAAAGCACAGCTTGCTCCAGAAGTTCATGAATGTCTAGGCTCTATAAAATTTTTCTTTTTTTTTTTTTTATTTGTTTGTGATTAGCTCACAGTGAGGATATACATTAACTGACACCACACTGCCTAATATTATGTTGAGACAAACATCTGTCCTAATTACATTTATCAAAATAATGTACCTGTTCTGATTTACATACAAATTCAACTTAAGAAATAAACCTACAGTCCCTATCTCTTATGTAACTACCTGTATTTATTACTCAGCAATACCAACCTGTGACATGGTGACTCATGTTAAACTCAGTGTACTTACCTTTACAAAAGCTTTATGGGTTGCCACACATGCAACAAATAAAACATAAATCTATTTAATGTACAGCGCTGCGTAATATGTTGGCGCTATATAAATCCTGTTTAATAATAATAATAATAATAATAATAATAAATCTGAGTCAGATTTCAAGGTCTAACAGTTACATCAGGATGCATTTATTAACACCGATTCGTTTTTCTGATACAAATAATGTTTATTCTCTAAATAAATAGCTTAAAAATTGTAATAAAAAACAAATACCAAAAGAAATCTTTATATTTCCAGATGTTGATGTAGCAATGGTAGAGTTTGTATTGGAGGTGGAGGTAGAGGTGGTGGTCAAAGCAGTGATGGAGGCATTTACACAGCTGACCTGTTGAAAGATGTTGGTGGCAGGGTTGCTATAATATGAGGCGTATTCACATAATGACTGAGTAGAGCAGCCTTGCACTGCCACATTTCTAGTACTGTTTCCTGTTCAAAAAAATTAAAAAAATTAAATGTCAAGATAGGCTCTAAAACCTTTAAAAGAGCTATGTGCATAAAAATCACTGATGACAAACTATTGGTTGACAGTCCATCTCTATATTCTGTATTTTCTCCACAATAATCACAAGTAAAAGATGAATAGGATCAAATTGCTTGATCTGCATTCTTTTTCCTGGCTCAAAAAGCAATTGAGGTTTTGAATAGGCTC
This sequence comes from Pyxicephalus adspersus, assembly GCF_032062135.1. NCBI lineage: Eukaryota > Metazoa > Chordata > Amphibia > Anura > Pyxicephalidae > Pyxicephalus > Pyxicephalus adspersus. Next base: position 7,235,127 of record NC_092868.1, read on the forward strand.
CACTCTACTTATTTAAGTTTAGTCCAACGACAAGTTAAGTAACAAAGTTAAAAGAAGAACTTTTTGAAGAGCTAAAGGTAACTCAACGCGTTCACAGATCTGTGTTCTCTTCCTCAGGGACAAAGATAAATACAACCTATACAATGGGCCTGATTTTTTAAAGCTCTCTAAAGCTGGAAAGGAATCACTTTCATCAGTAAGCTGGGTGATCCAGCAAACCTGGAAAAGTTTTCTTCAAAGTCATTTGCTATTTGCTAGCAAATATTTTAAATCCTAGACCAGATTTATTCAAGGTTTGCTGGATCACCTCCATCAGATGGATCCTCTTCAGCCTTGGAGAGCTTTGATCAATCAACCCCAATGTTTGCAGCAACACCAGGATATACATGTCATAATATTCTATTTCTTAATAAAAATAAAAGTTGCTCAAATTTGCCTCCGTTCACTTTTGATCTTTTGGACTGAATGGAGGCAAAGGAAAGTGAGCCCAAGGAAAGCAATTTAAAGTTTTCTCATTGGCTGTTGTAAATGAAACTATGGTTCTGTAAGCCCAGAAACATTTCAAATGCATTACTGCCTGCTGTTCAAACAAAGATTTCTATTGTACCCATACTGAAGGTCACATGCTTTAGGAAGACTTTGCAGAAGCAATCTATATTGTGTATTTTTTAAAAAAATAATGAGAAAAGACTGGGGTTTACTTGGCAAAAAGAGATATTCGAATATATTCATTTATATAACATCCAAAGTGCAAATCACAATAGGGATCAATTTCTGCTACTTAGGTGGTTTGACCTAAGGAGTTTGTTCTTTTTGAACCTGGCATATTGTTGATAATTAAGGATAAAAAACCTCTTCTCATCCCCTGAAGAAGCCTTCTGGTGAAACGCATCGGGTAGAGAAATCTGAGCAAATCTTGCAAATCTTAGTCAGACCACTGATTGTTTAGTAAGTAAGGCATTTCCCTACCTATAGCAGTTCATGGATGCCTTAGACTGAATGTCTTTTATATCCCTTTTTTGTTTTTGTAATTGATTCCTATTGTGATTTTCCCTTTAATGTTATTTAAATTATTATATTTGAATATCTCTTTTTGCCAAGTAAACCCCAGTCTTTTCTCATTATTTCTTCATTTTGACTTAATATAGGGTTGACAGATCTATTACTGACAAGATAGTTAGGGTCACTCACCCCACACTGTATTGTATACTTTGTAGCATTTTTGCCTTTGCAGAACTTGGGTCATATGCTAAATTCTCGAGCCAGGATACATTCTGCAAGGGGTTTGCATACACTCCATGGCCCTAATTTATTAAGGTTTTCCAAGGCTGAAGAGGATACACTTTCATCAGTGAATCTGGGTGATCCAGCAGACCTGGAATGGATCATGTTCAGAATTGAAAACATTTGCTAACAAATAGCAAACGACTTTAAGGAAATCAAATCAAAATCCAGGTTTGCTGGATCACCCAGCTTCACTGATGAAAGTGTATCCTCTCCAGCCTTGGAGAGTTTTAATAATTCAGGCTCATGTGTTTGGATAGGTTCATCTGGACACTTCAGTTTCCCCCACACTTCCAAAAATATTCAGTTAGGTTATTTGGATCACCCAGAAACTGTGTTGAAAATACCTGTTCAAACAATCAATGAGAATGTTTTTTCAACGGAAATCCCAAGCAGTATCCCAACCATATCAAAGGGCTGGTAAGCTCAACATTTATTTTTTTTGAGAGGGTTTGTTTTTTAAGTAAAAATGTGATGAGTAATAAAATAATAGAAATACATATAAAAGAAAATTATAGTTACCCGAGCTTGTAATTTGTGTGCCATTGAAACATTGATTCTGCTCTCCAACACAGTCTATCATTTCTCCGGTGTAAGTACCAGTTGTATTAGTAAAAATTGTGGGGCACTTTGCTCCATTGACAGGAAAGTCTAGAACAAAACATCGATATAATTTACTATTTATATAGAAATTAGAATGAGCTGTGGAATTTTATCAAACCTGATTTTCCATACAACCGTAATTTTATGTGATGCATGTTACAAATATGTGTTTTACTGGGCACAGGAGTCCGAAAATGGAAGAGCTCAATAAAAATAAATGTGTGAAACCAAAAATTAGCCCAGTCCTGTATGATATGTTTAAAGGCTTTGGCTGAACAATGCTCCACGAATAGATCGTCAATTTCTAAGTCTAAACCAGGGGTGTCAAACTCTGGCCCACGGGCCAAATCTTTTTTTGGCCTCCAAAGGAATCCTAAATATTAATTGCAGCTGGCCCGCTGCTGCATTGAAATAGCGCCGCTACTACAATTCCCAGCATCACTCGTGTCTATAGACCAGCGGGCTCTCTTCCTGTGCATGGCCCCACATTGGACTGTCTTATAGACGCAAGTAATGCCGGAAATTGTAGTAGCGGCATCACTCGTGTCTATAGACCAGCGGCCTATCTGTCTATACGTGGCCCTGCACTGGACTGTCTTATAGACGCAGGAAATTGTTGAAGCTCTGCTATTTCAGCATCCAGTTTGGCCCGCAACTTTGTCTAAGTTTTTAATTTTGGCCCACTGTGTATTTGAGTTTGACACCCCTGGTCTAATCTATCCCTTTTGAAAGACATATCTGTAATTTTTCCTAGAAACAATTGGTTTTGTTCCCTTTCTAAAAAAGAGAGACTTATTGGCACTGCATATGTGGAGACACTAATATCTATAAGAGTCATTGTATACCCAAAGTCTAGCATACCTAAGACCAGAATTAACCCTATTCTCTTTCTTATCTACATGATCTAGAAGCCATGTTAAGCCATTCAAAAATTTTTTTAATGTGCCCCTATTTTGAACAATACCTACATCAAAACCGTTTAGTTCATAAAATACCTCTGAATAAGCCAATTTAGGTGAAACGTGTCGGGTGAAAGAGACTGACTGATAGTATTTTGATGTATAGTATGGATATCCCAATCCCTTGACTACACAATAGGCAAGGGAAGCATGTAAATATGTCTAACAAATTTTATATGAATACATAATTATAACTCTAGCCATCAAACCCCTTCTATTCTCCCTCTTTCTATTTTATAAAGGTCGTATGACCAACTTAACACCACTTACAGAAAATCTCTGCAGTGTTAAGCAAAAAAGTACAATGCAGGTTCCACTCCGCAGCCTGCTTTTCAAAAATTCACAGAATGTTAAAATATGTCACATTCACTGCTTAGTTAATATTCTTTATAGGGTTGCATTTATAAAATGGGAAACAAGACATTCCTTCAAACATTCCCTTGTGGAAGTCTTCTAGGCCCATGCGTGTTTCAATGGCAGTAATTGATTCCCACCAGGAAATGTGCGTGTTGTTATGCTTCTTATGGTTTTGTATTTTATTTGTGTATTTTTTATATTGAATTACTTAGTTAAATTGTTATTCAAAAGAGATTTACCCATAAAATAAAAACATTAATAAATTATGCAAATAAAATACATTCTTTGTAACACAAATATTACAAAAATTGTTTCGGAAAATACATTGATGAGGCTATTCATATAAATGTTTTAGGGCACTGGCTAATAATACATACAGTTTTTTATTGGAGGTTCACAGCCATCAGTTGTGCAACATGACCTTTCAATTATTGCTGTGACAGCTAAAATGATGAATGAAGAAGTCCAGTTGCAGCTTTTAGAGTACCCGCATGTTCTTTTTAAGTGAAACACTGTACTGTTCGACCCTGAAATGTTGCAAATATACTCATTAGTGATGCATCATTGTGTTCAAATGCAGAAGATATCCACTCCTTGCTAAAAATAGTTAAATCCAATGTCAAATATTGAAAAAAATATTTTTTAATGGATTGATGATGTTAGTAGTTTCTTTTTGGCTCAGAAGTTTTTCAGCAAGTACAGAAAATCAAAAAATGAAAGAAATGTTGGTCAATTTATTGCTATACTAGGAGGTTGTAAGATTTGTTGTTTTTCACTGCAACATCAAAACAATATTGAATATTTTTTTTATATTATTTTAAAGTAAAATTCCAGGAAGCAGAATTTGGAATTCAAAATTTAATTCAAATCTAATTTAAAATCCAATTTTGAACCAATTAGGCCTTTTACTTGTGCTATTACAATGATTGGAATGTGGTATTCATAGGTTCTCCATTCAATCATTTTATTAACATAGGTACAGAAAATGTATGTTAATTGTTGAATAATTAGAAGAAGAAAAAGAACTGGAAGACAATGCAACAACAAAAAGCAAGATGTGTAAAGGATTGGTTGGCAATCATGGCTACTTCTCTAAAAGCACAGCAACCCAAGGTCTTTTACATTTGCACAGAATACTGACAACTCTAATATGAAATGCCGAGAAAGTTTTGACACCTTAGAAATGCATTATATATATATATATATATATATATATATATATATAGAGAGAGAGAGAGAGAGAGAGAGAATAAAAAAACAACTTTTGTCTTTATTGTTTGAATCTGGAGCTTACCTACTGACATTGTTAACTGGTTTGTGCAGGCATCGAATCCTGAGTCACATGTTATCAAAGAGCCTATACAATTAGTACTATAATCAGAACAGTTGGTGCAGCTTATGGAAAAACCTGTTAAACATTTTAATGAGAGACTTTAATACATTTGCAGATAATATACCGGATGTTAAATGGTAATAATTATACCAATATGATTAATAAAGCTATGAATAAATACAAAGTTAATGAACTTAGAAAATGAAAAAAAAACAAGTTTTAATTTGTTGTATATAAATACATATATATATATATATATTTATTTATATTTATATCTATATATTAGGTATTAATAATACCAATAAAGACCAATATTATTATTATTATTATTATTATTATTATTATAATTATTATTATTATTATTATTAATAATAATAATAATAATAATAATAATAAGGAGAAGAAGACACAATTTAATTTTCCTTTATTTTTTATTTAGCATTTCTATGTGTATACCTAGCAATATTATTGTCATCCATAATAATAATAAAAAAAAAAAAAAAAAATAATAATAGTATTCATTATCATTCTTACTAGAATAATAACAACAAAAAGAATACAAATAAAAGAATAACAATTAGTTGTAAAACAATATTAAGGTAAAAAAAGTAATACAAACCAATTTAATTTAATTTTCATAAATGTAAATATATATACTTGACAATGATGTTCACTATTGTTAAGATAATCTTATTACTATTCGTTTAAAAAAAACAAAATATTACACTTACATTATAGCACTGTGCATTAAATAGAAATGAAATGAAATGTTGCAAATGAAAGAACAGAAACAAACAATGACACAGAAGGAGTTAAGGGTCCTGTCCATAAGAGCTTACAATCTAAGAGGTGGGGGAAGTAGTACACTATATCGGGGGGTATGACCGTTTTAAATGAGCAGAAAGTAGGAGCAAGCCCAATAGGAGGAGGGAGTGAGTTCCAGAGAGTCGGGGCAGTCCGAAATAATTTTTGCAGCCATGCATGTGACGAGGTTATGAGTGAGGAAGGCATTATTAAGTCAATGGAAGTGCAAACATTGTGGGTAGGGGTGTATTTTTGTATCAGGTCAGAAAGGTAGTAATACTAAGATAATGATAATAATAACAAAAACAATGATAAGGTTAAATACACATGTTCAATAATTATCACTAGAAAGGATCTTTCACAATCCTTTCCAATGACAAAAGACTGGACGCACATTGTGCATACAGAACTGTTCTGCTCTATGGAAGGGGAGAACCATGGAGCAGCACCCCGCTGTGCTCTCTCTCCCTCACTTTCATTACGACCGCCAAGATGAATAAAAAAAGAGGACTTTACACACCAGATTCACATCTGAAATCAGCTCTGAGATGATTATCAACCTAGAATCATTTGACATGTGTATGTAGTCTAACTGTATTATTGTTATCATATTAGCATTTCTTAAAACCTTTAACAAAAATTTGGAGTTGTAGTAGAATTTACTTACCCTGTGCTACAAGTCCAGCAAAAAAACAAGCAAATAAAAATCTGGAGACCATGCTGGAAGCTCAGGCAATCCTTTCTTCGGTCACTCTTTTCTGCAATATTCTAAACATTTAAAGTTGGGAAAAAATCTGAAATGTTTGCCCCATATGTAGGGAGGAGCATCTGCTTGTTTGTACATTAAGAACTTGAAGACGTAAAGCTAGTTGAATAGCCAGTTTTATTTATTTATTTTTTTTGTTTCAATGTCAAATGGAACTTGATCAGCTATATCAACATATTATGATGTTATTTTTTAAGGCTTTTGAAGGCATTAAGGAATCTCAAACATTCCATTGCTGAAGTTCAATTGCTATATTTATGTTCTCATCTTAACTGTGTATGCTATAGGGTGACAGAGGGCGTGCAGACGTGCGGATACCTTGTATGATGTCTGAACTGGAAAGAGTTGTTTTTAAGTGACTTTTCCGCAAACATGGATTCTCTAGATTTAGATCACTTTTTGTGTACATTATCATCATATCTTTATATCTGTGAATACTTTTAGCAAATACCATATATTGAATACTGATCCCTATTATGGTGATAACATATGTGTGTTTAGGAAAAGAAAATCCCTTTTAAGGAACAGTAGTAACACTTCATGCTTAAAACTGAACTCCGTTACCATTTTGGCAACTCCCCCATTCTATATAGTAGGGCTATACAAATATTGACTACTCTTGGAAGTCATAAATTAAAAATATTTGCCATATTTCCCTTGTTGCAGATTTCTTTACTATTGGAACATTTGGCACTCTTTTCTGGTCTTCGCTTTACCAATGTGGCTATGTACGATGCAGGACCTGAGGTCACCAAGGGCCAGCCTATTGTACCATGGGGCATTGGAGTAAAAAGTGGTAACCTTAATAACCATAAGATCTGCACAAGAAAAAGCAAAAGGTACATAAAAGGCTTTAAAAACCGAACAATAAAATTAAATAAAAAATAGATTTGTTTGTGTGAGGCTGTACTATAATACTGTAATGTATATGTATACAGTATATGTACTGTAATATTACTTTCATTGTTTGGTTCAGATATACATTAAATGAACAGTGGCCAGTTCAGTTAGCCATCGTTATATCCTAGATAAGCCTTTCTCAATCTTTTTCCCCCAGGGGAACCTTTGAAAATATGTTTTCTTGAATCAGGGAACCCCTGCTAAACCATTGTATTGGGGTCAATGGGGACAAAGGGTTACTAGAATAAAACCATTTTAGAATACTAAACACATTGTCATTCACAGAGCTTTATCTACCAAAATAACTTTGAATCAGGTTGTTAAAGCTGCAGGTTTCACAGAGACACTATTTCTTAAAGGTTATAGTGGAGCTTGTGTTCAACACTCATGGGCTGCACGACATGGGAAAATCCATAAATACTGACACAAGTTCCAAGAATATCAAGATTTTTACTTTACATAAAAGGATAGACAACCCTTTTATGTAAGTTAAAAAATTTATTTATTTTATTATTTTTTTTAGCCTTTTTTAAAAAAAAAGATTGATGCCTTGCGCTTCTTTCTTCCTGCTGTGGCAGTCATAACAAAATGAGACCACAGAGCCTCCTGGAGTTCCTATGTCACACATCCCAGGAGGCTTCTTATCTCTGGAAATTTCCTGTAATGGGAAAAAAATGGCAAGTATGCACTATTTTTTTCCATTTAGAGCAGTATACGTCATTCGATCACACATCTGCACAGTCCTAGATCGGGTGATGTAGCCAGAAGAAGATGGAAGATGTAAGAGGATGGCAGCGTCCAACACGAAGGCGGATTCCAGGACTGCACGGGACCCAAAAGCACCAGAGAAATCCGGAGGCTCTGAGGAAAGTAAAGATTAGTGTGAGTTTTTTCTTGGTTTGGTTCCACTTTAATGTTTGCAGATTTGTCACAGACAATAATTACAGTGGCTGCTGGAGAACAACCTTGATGTGCGTTGTCAACAATAGGATTTGAACCCACACTCCTATAATGAGACCAGAGTACCCACACTCAGTAAAAAGAAAGCTCTTCAGTCTGGTGCCTTGACCATTTAGATATCCTGGGTCAGATCTTTTATGCTTGATTCCAATGACAGAATAACTAACAAGTGGTGTACACAAGGAGCCATTGTATTTTATAGAGATGGGAGGGGTGGAGGAGTGAGCTTTACTCAACTGTGTTCTCCACCATAGCAAAGCACAGCGGTCATTCCTAAACAGTCATTTTTTAAGTATGCTGAAACCATTACATAGTATTACAGTTACATGGTAAGTCAGGTTGAAAAAAAGACATAAGTCCATCAAGTTCAACCAATAATATATCCCAGATATAAAACCGTATAGACATAGTTGATCCAGAGGAAGGCAAAAAAAAACCCTGGTACAATTTGCTCCATCTGGGGAAAAAAAATTCCTTCCTGATTCCATGAGTCAATCGGATGTTCCCTGGATCAGTAGTCACTGTTATCTTTACTTTAAAGCTTTAAAACCCAGTAATATTCTGTGCTTTTAGAAAACATCTAGCTTTTGTAAGTTTTTTTGCTGAAAGTAACGAAAGTAAAGAAAGTTTTTTTATGAAAATCATGGACAATTAATAGAACCTAGATCATAGTCCGTCTATTCCCAGTTGGGATCAGTGGAAGCCAAGGGTTCTTCCAGAAGATACTATGGCTTCCACAAACTGTGCCAAATAGATCTCTGGTTTGATGATGTCTACATAATTCTGGAGCCAACACCGAATTGAAAATCCAAATGTATGACTCTGGGATGATGATTTATGTATCCTTTATTCTAGCCACCATTGTATGGGGGGCATTATTCCCATTTAAAACCAATTTAGGAGACTTTTCTAAAAGTTTTTTTTCTTTTTCTGCAACTTTAGGTTAAAGTAATGATGGAAATAAATTAGTTAAATGGTTATCATTCTCCCACTTGCCCACATTAGGGTAAGTTATGCAGTACTAGTTATTTTTACAAATAATTATTTTCATTCCTCTCAAAAACATTTCAGTTGTACTTTCTTTTTATTCAGTTGCTTATGCAATAACCTATTTCAACACTCCCTTATTTATTTATACTACTTGACTGATTGTTTATATTGACAAATTGATTGCTTTATATATATATAATAAATCAGTATATAGCAGTAAATAGTTCCGGTCATTCTCCTACTTGTCTATGTGATGGTGCTGTGTTTTTTTTTCCTTTACAATGAAGAACAGAGCATGCTAGCTGCAAAGGGCTCAATAGACAAAGTACAATGCTTGAATTTAAACATCTGCCAGTGTCTTCATATTACCAGAACACAAAAAATGTTTCCTTGTCTTTGGTATGGGCAGCACAGTTAGCTCTGCACACTTGCTTTTTCCTGTAAGTCACAAGTTTGTTTCTCTGTTAGGTCATCATCTGTATGGAGTTTGCATGGGTTTTCTCCAGGAACTGTAATAATGACATATGCATATGGTAGGAATATTACATGGTGAGCCCTTTTGAGGGACAGTTAATAACATGACTATGGACTTTGTAAAGAGCTGCGTAATGTCAGCGCTAAATAAATACAAGTAATTCAAAGTTATGTTTTTTTTTTAATTAGTAAAAATGTTTTAATTTCCCTTTTGTGTAAAAATATTGAGATTTCAGGTAAATTATGTCATTTTGAAGAAATATTTTGGGAAGTATGAAATTATTAATATTTGTTTGTTTAATTTACTTTAGGATCTAATATTAAATCAGTAAAAATTACATAAATCAAACATTCACTGTTGAAGAATTAATCACAAGTATTTAAAACAGAAGAAGCTGGAAGATGAAGTAGGAAAGATTAATGAGCATTGAATTATAAACATACCACTTACATCTCCAAAGGGTTATATAAGCTCCCTTTAACTATACATGGCCTATTTTTATGGCAATAAGCCCATTACTAAATGTAATAATGTATTTTTATTAGTATTATTAATGTTATTTTTAAAAATTTAATAGCAAACAGCAAACATCTTTCTCTCTCTCTCTCTATACATATATAAATATGTGTTTCACTTCAGCATTTATTGTGCAAAATTGAAAGGTACAATTTTATCTAAATTTATTAAATTATGCCAAAAAACTCAGCCCTATGAAGATTTTTGATTCTTCTTATTCTTTCTTTGAATAACTACTTAGAAATGATTGCAAAACCCACTAGGTTTAGTCTTTCATGATTTGTCAGAAAAACATTTTTTTTTTACTTAGAATATACAGGGTGTCCCAAAAGTCAATTTACAGTTTTAATGGATTCCTAAATATTACACAAGAAACTAAGTTTATTTATATTTTTAGCATCAATAAAGGAGTTGTTGCAGTTTTACTTGCTTGGCTCGCCATCACGTGGATACTCTTGAAGACTAGTTGTATACAGTACCTCCAGATTAATAGTTGTATACCTGTACCTGAGCGCTTCCATTTTCGACAACACAAACCATTTTTCAGCATCTCTTCCCCGACCTCGCTGCAGGCCATGCGGATTCTTTCCTCAATCTGTGACAGGTTACGGGGCTTAGTGGCATACACCTTGCTTTTGATATAGCCCCACAAATAAAGTCACAAGGTGTAAGGTCAGAGGAGCACAGAGCCCATTTGAGGGGACCCTTTGACCAATCCATCGGTCAGGAATCTCACTGAATGTTCACAAAATCTCTGACCAACCTGGCAAAGTGGGGAGGGGCTCCGTCTTGTTGGAACAACCTGAAGTTGGTAAGGGTAGAGCTTTATCACTCTCCGAAGCACCCACAGAATCAAGCTTTTGTTGATGCTGAGTTCCAGTGCAGCCCTCCGGATTGACTTTTCCTGGCTTTGCTTGAATGCTTGCTCCGGGAATTCAATTCCTTCCACTGCGTGGTTTGTCAAGAACAGATCCTGTTTAGACAAACTTGCAATGGATACCATAAATTGTATGGAACTGCAGTCAGGAACTAAAAGAGTTCTTGCCAAGCGGCAATTTGGCAACGCTGCTCCAATGTCTATTGGTGAAAAATAGGTAAGGGAATGATACGCTTATAAAAACTGCAAAGCCTAAGTTGCCATATGCTGATGGTCTCAAGTCTCTCTGAATGATACCTGGAATGAAATCGAAAAAAAGAAGTGTGCAGTGGTTTTTGGGACACCCTGTATATTTAAATGTGTTTAAATACAATAGCCAGTTGCAAATTCTTGCCAGTGTTTTCTTGCACCTTTCATTGTCTTGCAAAACATGCATAAGCTATAGCAACATTATCTGCACTTTTTCTATTCTCTTCCTGTTTGATGTCTAATAGTAAATATAGATCATTTGCACTTTTTCGTTATTCAGTGGCTTGAGTATTAATATATTTCAACACTAGATGGGGATTATGTAGAACATATATTCCATATTAAAAAAAAAAACTCTCTATATATATATATATATATATATATATATATATATATATATATATATAAGATCTTAGCTCTTTATTATTTATAATAATTGACTGATTCATTTATATTGATACATTGATTATATATAGATTTTAGGGTTGTGACCATATATCTACTAAATGAAAGATTTTCTTGAATAAATAAATATTTGGTGTTTCTAAAGTCAACCAATGCACCTTTTCATAATTACGCTTGACAAAACTTGTGATCTAGATTGGTAATGTGTTAATGTGAGTTGTCTTCTGGGTAAAAGGTAATGCACAGGGTTCCATGTAATATGAACCATCAGCATGCTGTGTACAGGGAAGTAGGAAAGTGGGAAAGGGGGATTTTTTTCTTGGGAATTGTTTCCTTTTATGAAACAATTATTACCCTGATATGAATACAATAAGTATATAGGGTCTGTTTGTGGTGGAATGTCTTGACCATGGTGCTCCCTTGTGGAGCTTCACAAACCAGTACCTTCTAGCTAAAATTAGATCTCCTGATTGGGATACAGGAAAATGTTCACAAACACACACGTAAAAGCCTTTAACACTCACAAACAATCAATGCAAGTTTATTGCAGGAGATTCAATGTGGTTGGTTGGATTGAAACGAAAACATCTCAGGCTTATAGTGTATATAGCTAAACCTTTTCTGGATCACCCAGGTTCTTCTATGATAGTCCATATCCATATTTTTTTCTATCTCTATCCTGTTTGGGAGATTACCTGTTTACTAAATGAGAGAAAATAGCTACCAACTCCACAAGTCAGATACCATTGTTCTTCCTGTTCGGGCAACAAGTATAAATTGTTGAAGTGTCACTCTATGGCAGAGGTGTCAAACTCTGGCCCGCGACTCGGTCCATGCTTTTAATTTTGGCCCTCTGTGTATTTGAGTTTGACATCCATCTTCTATATCTATTCAGAAGGAAAAATGACAAAGATGAATCTAACTAGTGGACAAAATGAAGGCAACAATTTCATGACAGGTCTTATCTTCTGCCACCCACATTTCAAAAGGCACCCCAAGGCAAAGCGACTCCAATACCTAGTGCACCACAATTAACAGTAACACACTACCACAGGTTGTGGTGCACTGCATTGGAAAAGATGGTGAATGCCCTTTTTTGAACCTTTCATGTGTGTTGCATGCCTATTCAAAAATAATAGGCTATCTGAACACATCACATGTTACAGCGGAACTTACAGCCCTCGGTTATCTACCATTTGATCCCATAGTCTTCATCCCAGCTCGGAAGAACCCAGAGGAACCAGTGTGCGTCATCATATTCTTCCATCATCTTCTGGCTTCTGCTTACATTACCTGATTTCGTAATGTGCAGGCATGAGATCAGGTGACCATTCCTCCTGTAAATGTAAAAAAAAGGTGCCACATGCATGAGATCGGCATTTTTTTTTTACATGTGGGAAAATACCCAAGATTGGGCAAACGCAGAAGGAGCAGCCTGAAGCCTCCTTGGATATTTGACGTAAGTATTCAAGAGGAGGCTGTGGACTTCCTATTCAGTCTTTACTGCCACGGCAGTAAGGACAGAAGGGGTGGAGTCTCTCCTTTAAGTATTTAGAAAAAAACACATTGTCTGCTTTATATTAAAATGATTTTCTACCCTTTTATATCAAGTAAGAAATGTGGTGATATGTCTGCTTTAAAGCCTGATGTACAGTATATGAACATATGTGCTGTAATGCAAAGCACAGGAATAGGACCTAACATTTCATTTTCTGTATCTCTGAATACCAGCAGTCATTCTGCCATAAAGTAATAGCATAATGCATCATTTCTTTGCAACTGATTTTTTTAATACATTGATATAAATTTACAAATCAATACGTCAAAAGAAGGAGAGTCCCAAGGTTCCCCGAAAGAGATGTAATGATTAAAAAAAAATCTTTGTGGAGATCCTAATTATCTTCCCCAAAAGTCTTCAGCGACTGCCTTTCTTTTTCTGTAAAAATTAAAATAATGAAACATACTTTAAAATATGTAACTTTTGAAAAAATCTAAATAGTTTATGTTATTTTTTAAAATCCAGTATGTCTCCGCAATGTTTTATCTAACAATTTGGAATTCAAGATTTAAACTCTACTTATAAGATCTGATTGTAGCTTGATGGGGGGATAACCTTTCAAAGATGCTCTTTCTGTAAACTAAGGATGACCAAGTCAACATTTTTTCTTGTTAATGTATTTGTCAACAACACTGTTATTCGGCCCTCCCCTCAGACAAGTTGTCTTGGTGTCACCTTTGACTCTGCCCTCCCATTTACCCCCCATATTCAGAACATTTCCAGATCCTGTCACTTTCACCTACACAACATCTCCAAAATCAGCCCCTACCTGTCGCCTGAGACCACCAAACTCCTTGTACACGCTCTTATCATCTCCCGTCTGGACTACTGTAACCTCCTCCTCTCTGGTATTCCACTAACCCGACTCTCTCCTCTACAATCTATTATGAATGCTGCAGCCAGACTCATCCATCCTTCCCTCCGCTCCTCTTCCGCTACATCTCTTTGCAAATCACTACACTGGCTTCCATTTCACCTTAGAGTCAAATTCAAGCTCCTGTGCTTTGCCTTCAAATCCCTCCACAGTTATTGTCCCACTTACATTCCTGACCTGGTAAAAAAAATACTCCCCCTGCCACTCTTTTTGTTCCTCCAATGACCTACTAATGACTTCCTCACTCATAACCTCATCACACGCACGGATACAAGACTTCTCTAGAGCTGCCCCGACTCTCTGGAATGGTCTTCCTCATTCTATTCGGCTTGCTCCTACTTTCTGCTCATTTAAAAGAGCACTCAAAACCTATTTTTTCAAACTTGCCTACCCGGCTTCTTCTGTCATTTGAAACCATAACTACTTCCCACCACTACATATCTCCCATCCTATTGTGTGTGAAATTCCCCCACCTACTAGATTGTAAGCTCTTTGGGGCAGGGTCCTCTCCTCCTGTATCACTGTCTGTATTAGTCTGTCATTTGCCACCCCTATTTAATGTACAGCGCTGCGTAATATGTTGGCGCTATATAAATCTTGTTTAATAATAATAAAATAATAATATTAGCTAATTCTACTAATTTCTGTTGTCTATATATATATATATATATATATATATATACGCCTAAAGAGCATGTCGATAATTTGTTCTTTTTCATCTAATAATATTTTAAGAGACTTCTAAAGCTCTATGATAATTATTAGATTAAATTATCTAATTTAGTTAGATTAGATTCAATTTAACAAATAAAATGTATCCAATCTAATTATCCACAATTAAATTATCCAACACTACCTGACCACCTGTGCACAATAAAAACAACAATAAAAACAAAAAATACAAATGTGTACAATTTTTATTGATGCATAAATATCTGTAACCCAAAAAGCAAACTTTCCAGTCCTTAGATGTCTTTTAATTCATTCATACACAAACCTCCTCAATGGCCACAACTCCTATTTTGAAGGCATACAAAATATGAATATGAAGAGTAACCATTTTGTGTAAACATACAACAATATCCGCATGATAGAAACATACACTAGGGCAATGGTTCTCAACCTTTTTAACTTTGGGGAACCCCTATCACAATTACTGTATCCACATGATGAGAGAGTACACTAGTATGTTAGATTTGATTAAATCAAGTCCAATAAGACATGAAAAAGAAATCATCTTTCATAAAATAAAGATTTGAAATAAATATAAATAGGGTGAGAAAAACATGATAAATATGTATATGATACAATATGTTAGGACTTGGCTAATCAGAAATAAAATCTTGGAAGATGGTTAGTAATGAGCTTCTTCATTCTTTACTACTGTTTTTAAATTAAGCATAAGTTTGAGTTTATTAGTTAAAATCATTGGATGGAAATAGGGAGGAAAGGGGGTTCTATGTTAGTCAAAAACAGGTAGATTGGAATGGTGGACTTAAATAACTTTTCAAAAAGTGGACTAACCCATTGATGCACAAAACATGGACATCAGCATGAACAACTTCAATCAACCACTCTGGTTACCAGTTGATCCATACCCACTCATCAAAGTTATAAAGCTTTTTGTAAATCACAAGTGCCAGTGACTCATTTTTCAATATAGCATTTTTCTAAAAGTCACAATAACAGTTAAGCTGAGAGAAAGGACCGAATAGTGTGTTGCACATGCATTACAAACACAAACTGTGGTGGCAACACGAGTGGAGGTATGAACGGCAGATGGCGTGAAAGTAATATGGGTCGTATAATTGGCTGAAGTTAGGTTGGTTGGTGTTGGATTGGCAATGTCTGTGGTGAAATGACTATCAGATGTAACACTTGTTTTCGTGTTAGCTTCAGTGCCAAAGCTTTTAGTGGTCCCATGAGGAGCACTTGTCAGCAATGTTGGCTTAGTTATTGCCTTTTCACTAGTGCTGCTTAATATGACAAGTTTGGTACTGGTTTTTACTGGACTATTGGTACTTTTGGGAGTAACGGTACTGGTAGCAGGACTGACAGTGGCTTTGCTGCATGTGATATTTATTCTAATTTCCCCAGTGGTGCTGGTTGATGTGACGGCATCAGAGTTTACACAGAGGTTTTCGGTGGCGCATCCTGCCATGCCCAACACGGGTTTCGGAGGCACTAGAAACAAAGCACAAAATCAGAAAATTTATTTTTTTTAAGTTTTTTTTATTTTTTTTTAACATCAAAAAAGTTTACATAAGCATATTTTTAATTCGAGATGGATGAATTAATATTTGGGAAAAAGAAGTCATAAATTTGATATCTAAATATCAATTCCCTGGTTTTCTCTGGAGGGGCATATATCTTTAGCAACTATTGACAAGTTCAAGAAATACTTCTGAAAAATTAACCTTAGGTAAAATTTTACATTTTTGAATAGAATAGAGGTTTGGACCAGTGTTTCTCAACCATGTTAACAGGGCGGAACCCCTGAAATAACTTTCAGGTCTTCAGGCAACCCCTGCTATAGTTACTATATCCGCAGTTCAGAATATATTAGCATGGTGGTCAGCGGGGAGTATGACTCTTACATTGCTGTTCATTGGGAAGAATTACACCAGTACAAATAGCCAAAAAGATCATTGATATCGCTTAAATTGACCTAAGACACAAATTGTTAATTGTTCAAGGAACCCCTAGCATACTCTGAGGAAACTCTGGTTTAGAAACTCTGGTTTAGACTGTGGCCCTTGTCTATCTCCTGGTGGCATCTGTCACCGAGACAGAAAGTGAGAGGAAAATGTCACCAGAGAAAGTGGTGAGGTTCCGAAACCAAAACTTCTCTCATTTAGAAAGGATTTCCCCTAGTTTTGGTTGTCACCAAGACAATTTGTGAAGAGAAACCTACGTATTTGGGAACATACATAAAAACAGAAAACTAATAGGGGTTTTAACTCTTACCTACAAAGTTATAATGGACCAAAAAATGTTTGGGCGATGTATGAAATATAAATAGGCTTAAGCTCCATCCCCATCAGGCCTTTCAATCATTCTATCCCTAATTAGGAATTTGAAAACTTTAGCATTTAACGGTTAGATGATGATGGAGGGGCTTGCCTTTAGTAGGTGGATTTTAACTCAACTCAAGGAGACTTGTATACTATTAGCTTTAGATCCAAGAAGTTCCAAGGAAATTGTGTTACCCCTCTATGCCTTTCTTAGCATGCCCGGCATTTACTCTGACGCTGTGCACAATGGGATTTCAGAGTATGTGCAGCAGACAATGAGCAGACTAATTCTTGGTTCCACCACCTTGCTTCCTGAGACTTGCTCAGCTATACTCCGCAATACTGTGCCTTTTTGGATTTCTGACCTGTGTCTGACTTCAACTACGCTTTCCTGCAGCCTGTCCTGTGCCTGAACCTCGACTACAATTGCCTGCTACCTGGCCTGGTCTGTCCCAGGACTTTGACTATGTATGCTGACCCTGACCTATGCTTGGACCTGAATAACACTTGCTTGGCGCCTGTCCTGACCTCAGTCTGTCTAGAATTTACCTCTTGCTGATACCCTACTCAGTACATAAACTTGTCTGTCCGTATACCAGAGCCCTCTGTTACACTTGCCCCTGGTGGGGAGAGCTTTGGGGCCATGACCTAGTCTTCTCCACACAACAAAATTAGGTAGCCACTACTGTCACCAGCCCATCACACCTTACGGGTTGCTCTGGTGAAGAGCGGGAGACACTTGGATCACCTGCAAGGGGGCACAACCCTAACAAACTGTCACCCCATTCAAAGGTATATTGTAGTATAATCCCCAGACAGATTATGTCTCTTAACTCTAATTTGTTCCAGCACTGCAACCTCTATGCATTTGTCAAAACTGTAAGTCTTCTGTAAGTGTGGCCCCATCCTTCGACTCTTTGCTTACACACTTAATAAATATGGGCAAAGGTCTAAAAAAGGAGCCACACCATGCAATGGGGGAGACAAGCATCTGAAACTCTCTCAATTATTGAATTCCAAAGACAATTTCAGGCCCCGGTGCTGGGGCATGTGAAAATTAGGAGGTAGTAGACAAAACTGCCTATATGATGGCAATTTCATTTTTGAAGACCTAACAGGGTGCCCCTAAAGCCCAAGTGGTCCTATAGTATATTTCAATAAATTACTTCCAGGGGCATAAAAACAAAAGGTGTGTGAAAACAAACACCCTTTAAAAAGCAGCCACAGCCTATGCAGAAAAAACAGTCCCCTGCCCTGTTTTTTGTGTGAAAGCAGTGATCTCTTTGCAGAGGTCCAGCATGTCTCCTATCATGAAACACTACATTCAGAAAAGCTTACACTGCCTGCTTATTGGATAACTCTAGCTCTGAAATGCTAGACCAACCTCAGTGGAGGTAGAATGGCTTCTGCACAGGAGAAGCCATTCTCTATTTTACAGTCTTAGACTTACCTGTAGTTGTACTCATCGAGTATGTGGTACATCGGGTCTCATTCCCTGTGCACTGAATTTCTGTGCTTGGCACACAAGTTGCAGCTGATAGGTCAAAGCATGAGGGACACACCAGACCGTTTTGTGGTTTACCACTAGTTGACACTGAAGAAATGGAAAAAAATAAAGTAAATAACATGAAGACAATGACCCTTGTACAGAAATTTGAATTGTGCCTTTCTGCAATCAGTTTGTATGCTGTTTGAAGGTTTAATTACCTGGAGGTTCAGTAGTAGAACAGTTATCTGTTGTGCAGCAGCCGGTGTTGATGTTGACGGTCATGAACTGGTTACTCAAAGTCTTTGGCTGGTTACACTCAGTCGATTGTCCACACCCCCTCACCAATGCGTAGGTAGTGATTTTATAAACCTCAACTAAAAAAGTAATTATAGAACACAAAGGGTCAAACTCAAAATAAGTTATTGTGCTTAGTTCCACCATCAACTATTATTATATGTTACCATCTATTAAAATATAATATCTATACCAGCCTTTCTAAATCTTTTTAACGTGGCGAAAAACCCTACATAACAGATTTGGCTACCACTATAATTACGATATTAACTGCTATATCCATTAGGTGTTACACTGATGGCCAGTGGGAAGAATGCCTCATTTACAGATAGCCAAAAAGATCATTGGTGTCAGTGGTAACTGACCTAAAAGGTCCAAATTGCTCATTGTTCAGGGAACCCCTAGAAATCACTGGAGGAACCCTTGTTAAGAAACACTGCTCTATACCATACCAATTTTAATTACTATAAGTCTTTGATGTTAGGTTCCTCGTGATGATCATAAAAGCAAGAATTGTATATGTTACAGTCTACTGGTCCAGAGATGTAGTAGCTTCACTGGATTTTGCTTTGAATATGTGAAAAACCAACATTGTCAGTCCAGGGGTCTGCTTATAAAGCAGCAAATTTGGCATTCACCAGGTCCTTCCATGTCCATTGTTTTCAATCGTCATGATTGGTGAAGTTTTGGTGAAATGAAGATTCATTACTTTATAAATAGACGCCTATAATGCTGACTTGGACCAACACCTCCCCCTTTTCATCTTTATTACTTAAGCTTGTACATAGTACATAATATATTATATGCAATATTTTTTTTGGCAGCAGGACCTTCTTGAGGGTTACACCATGGTTGTGACTTTGAGTTGACTTTGATAGATGGGATAGTAGAGGCAATTTAATAAGTAAAAAACGTATAGTATTTTGCTCAGTGAGGATCAGTGGGTTTTGTTTATCAATCACTGCCCCTACTTTAAAGTCTGTGGTAGAAGATGTTTTAACCTGTAAAGTATAAACTAGGCCAAGTAAAAGCTGCTTCTGAAAGATAAATAGCTTATATTAAAAGGAGTGGTCTATGCAATTGAAGAAAATGAAAACATTGAAATAAAATAAATAAATAAATAATCTTACTTGAGGTAACAGTGTAGATAGTTGTGCAAACTTCGTTGGCACTGCATGTGACTGAGGGTCCCGTACACAGATCCTTCGTTGAACTACTGCAGCTAATACAAGTGAGAGCATATCCTGGAAAAACCAAAAAAATACCAGCTATAAAACACAATAATTCTATAGAAATATATTAAATATATTACATATACTTGATACTCAGCATAATTCCCCCCCCCCCATATGTTTTATAGATGTTTAAGATGAGAATGCTTCTTATCCACAAGACAGTGAGGCTTTAAAATTATGTTTACCTTCACTCTGCTTGTTATATGGTGATGGAATAAATAGTACAGATATGAAATGTGCTAAAGTCTAAGAAACCAATATGTTTTTTTCTATACTGCAGAGACATGAATTCATTGCAATTCCACCACACACTCACCCTTTTTACATTTCACATAAAAGTTAATCTAGGCCAGCGGCCTAGAAATTTGGTGGTCCGCGACTCCGGTGGGTGCACTCCCAAGCAGGGACAGGAGAGGGACCCAGCTGGGGGAATGCACCGGCCAGAGCTGCGTATCATCTCCCAGGGATATAGCAGGCTCAGGGAGATAGGCGTGTTTTTTTTTGACACAATCTGCCCACTCTCCCATCGCAGGCTTAGACCTGTGATGGGAGAGTGGGCAGGTTTGGGCAAAATGACGTCACTAAAGGGGAAGTTTCTGCGCAATCCAGAGCTGGAAATTTCAGTCGTCCGCTGGTCCGAAAAGGTTGGCAAATACTGATCTAGGCCATTGCAAACTTCCATTCATCACTTCCTAAAGCCATTTATTTTGTGGGTGTTAATATTGTAGCCACCGACACCAATGTGGTAGCAATTTTTGTGACCACTGACGCAAATGTGGAGGGTATGATATGCCCACTGGAACCATCACTTGGGTTTATTGTTGCATCCACTGACACCAATGTGGGGGTTATTACTGTGGCCACTAACACCAATGTGGGGGTTAATATTGTAGCGACTGACACCAATTTGGATGCTTTTATTGTGGTCACTGACACCGATGTATGAGTCATTATTGTGCCCACTGTCACCAGTACTGGGGGTTATTGTTGCATTCACCACCACAATGCTGGGAATATTATGTGGAGGCTATCTTTCTGGTCACTCACACCAATGTGGAGGCTATTATTGTGGCCACTGACACCAATATAGGGGCAATTATTGTGGCCACTGCCACCAATGTGGAGGATAATATTGTGGCAACTGATACTAATATAGGGGCTAATATTGTGTCCACTGCCATCAGTACTGTTACTGGCAACGATGGTAAGCAGCATATTTATAACAGAGCAAATACTGCTGTGCACACCATGGCTTTCCACATTAATAAAGATCATATCATGGTGCACTTCCAATCTAAGCAGTACACCGATGAGCTCTTCTGGAATTTTTTTTTCCCAAAAACGATAATTTATGAATGTCTCAGGCAAACATTTGTGACTGTACAGCTGTCCTCCGATGTTTACGGATGTGGCTCCAAAAGTTTTAGATTGGTGATCTGTCCTTGGGATTTAAAACCCACATGCATACCTCCAAACTGTCTGGTTTGGAGGAACTGTCTCTCTTTAAACCTCCCTGGTGTCCCTGTGTTAGGAGGTTCTGTCCCTTATCATACCTCCCTTGTATCCCTAAGTTAGAGGAACTGTCCCTTATCATACCTCTCTAGTATCCCTGAGTTTGAGGAACTGTCCCTTATCATACCTCTCTAATATCCCTGAGTTGGAAGAACTGTCCCTTATCATACCTCTCTAGTATCCCTGAGTTGGAAGAACTGTCCCTTATCATAC